>NC_041387.1:449822669-449935379 GCF_002162155.2 Triticum dicoccoides | reverse complement strand
GGGGGGTCAGCGGCGGCGGTGGGGCGGGGGAGGGTGCGGCGGTGGGTCATCAGTGGTGATGGAGCGGGGGAGAGGGTGCGGGGGGTGCTCGGCAGCGAGGGGGATCTGGCGAGGTGGGATAGCGATCGAGATGGAGGGGGATCGAGATCGAGTGTCCTCATGAATATTCAATATTTTTTTCATATTGAATATGAAAAAATATCATCAAATTTGAAAAAATATTCATGAATTCAAAAAGTGCCCATGAAATACAATCGAGAAATGAAGGCTACAATTTAAATACAATCGATCTTAGCTAGCTATCTGTTGACAATCTTCTTGCCCTTATTTTTCGTAAATGGAGTTCTTCTCTTGAACGGACGTCCTTTAGGTAGGGTGGTCCTGCTTCTTCTTGTGGTGTATGCTGATACTTCATCATCGTCGTCACGTTCCATCTTCGGGTCGTCGTACTTGTCGAAGTCTTTCTCATTGGCGACTCCATCCATTCCGATGATCTTCCTTTTGCCTCTCCTCACGACAACACGACTGGGCTTTGACGGGTCGGTAATGAAGAAGCATTGGTCCACTTGGCAAGCCAGTACCCATGGCTCATTTTTCGCGGTGACGTTCGCGCCCGCGGTCTTGGATTTGGCTTCGGGTATAACCATGGTGGTGAAATACCGGTCTTCTTTTATGACGCTCTTGGCCCATCTGACACGGAACATCAGGACCTTCTCTCCAGCGTAGCTCAGCTCCCAGATCTCCTCGATCCTTCCGTAGTATTTGTCCTTGTCGTTACCGGTGTAGGATTCCATTGTTACCCCGGAGTTCTAATAACCATCGCTCTTCATGTCCTTGTCCTCGATGTAGAATGTGTAGCCGTTGATATCGTACGCCTCATAAGTCATCAGGTTGTGCTCGGCGCCCTGTGACAAGGCGAATATGAGTTGTTCTTCTGCGGAAGAATCCTCATGTAAAGGGTACGATAGAAGCTTCTGCTTGAACCAACGTGTGAAACATGAGTTGTGCTCTTTGATTATATCTCCGTCCGTCCTCTGTTGGCCTCGGTCATTGTACGTCTTCTCAATAAAGGTTTTGTGCTCTACCACCCAAGGATCGACCACATCTATGTGTTGTAGCGCGACTAGGTTTGCTCTTTCAAAGTCGGCGAGTCGACCCGCAAAGTCGACATGCATTTCGTAGGGACCCTCGCGGTGACCCCATCTAGCGAGCCTGCCAAGGTGCCTGTTGATGGGCAGACCAATGGGGTTCTCGATGCCTAGATAATTCATGCAGTAGGAGATGCACTCTTCGGTCAGAAAGCCCCTGGCTATGCTTCCCTCTGGACGTGACATGTTGCGAATGTATCCTTTGATGACACCATTCATCCTTTCGAATGGCATCATGCTATGCAGGAACGTCGGCCCGAGTTGGACGATATCCTCCACGATATGGACCAGCAGATGCACCATAATGTCGAAGAATGTGGGCGGGAAGTACATCTCAAGCTCGCATAGTATCACCACGATCTCTTCCTGTAGCCTTCTGAGTTGCCTCATGCCAACCGACTTCCGAGAGATGACATCGAAAAAGTTGCATAGGCCAAATAGCATTTCACGGACGTGTGCGTCCATGATCCCACGGATTGCAACTGGAAGTATCTGCGTCATCAGCACATGACAGTCGTGAGACTTCATCTCGCTGAACTTATGCTTCGCGGAGTCTAGGTATCTGCTTATCTTCCCCACGTAACCATAAGGAAGTTTTACTCCTACGAGGTAGGTGAAAAACTGATCGATCTCCTCCTGACTTAGAGTGAAGCACGCGGAAGGGAAGTCATTTCTGGTCTTCTTGGCCTTTTTGCCTTTGCGACAACTTTCCGTGTCCTGCTTCGCCTCATCATCATCATCATTAGCATGAAGCTCCTCCCTGATGCCCATTGATTTCAAGTCTGCCCTTGCTTTCGGCCCATCTTTGGTCCTCTCTGGCATGTTGAGCAGGGTACCAAGCAGACTCTCGCACACGTTCGTCGTGATATGCATGACATCAAGGCTGTGAGGCACACGGTGGATCTTCCAGTATGGCAAGTCCCAGAAAACAGACCTTGTTTTCCATACCTTCAGCAGCGGCTCGGGCGCCTTTCGCTTCTTTCCCGGCTCTGGCACCTTTTGCTTCTTTCCTGGCAGTGGGCAATCTTTCCAATTTTTTAACAACTCGTCTATTTTCTCGCCGCTCCTCGTATGCGGGCGTCTTCAGGGTTCGGTTTCACCATCGAACAGATCCTTGCGTTTTCTCCACGGGTCATCATCGCGAAGCCACCTTCGATGTCCCATGAACACGGTTTTCAAAGACCCAGGATCTCTATCTAGCTGGAGATATGTTGTGTCATCCGTGCACCTGACGCATCCAAAAAATCCATGGACCACCTGCCCCACGACATATTTGTAACCGAGATAGTCGCGCACCGTCGTGAGCAGTGCGGATCTCATAGGGAAATATTCTTTCTCTGCGGTGTCCCACATATTGGCTGGCGTTTTCCACAGCGTGTCTAGCTCCTCTTTCAGTAGCCCCAGATACAGATTGATGTCGTTCCTTGGTTGTTTCGGCCCTTCAATTAGCATACTCATGTGAATGTACTTCCTCTTCATGCACAACTAGGGGGGAAGGTTGTACATCCACACAAACACGGGCCAGGTGCTATGTGTGCTTCTCTGGCTGCCAAACGGATTGACTCCATCGGTGCTCGCGCCCAGCATGATGTTCATTGGATCCTTCCCAAAATCTGGGTGTTCGAAGTTCAACGCTTGCAACTGGCTCCCATCCTTAGGGTGACTCAGCATCTTGTCTTTTTTATTTATCTCCGGATCATTTGCGTCATCTTCTCGCTTCTTCTCCTCCCTATCCATGTGCCAACGCAGGAGCTTTGCTACCTTAGGATCCGCGAAATACCGCTGCAGACGAGGAGTGATCGGAAAGTACCACACCACTTTTCGAGGAGCTTTCTTCCTCTTCTTGTATCGAGTGACGCCGCACACCAGACATATGGTAGACTTTGTGTGCTCGTCCTGATAAATGATGCAATTGTTCATGCACACATGGTAATTCACATGTGGTAAATCCAGAGGACACACAATCTTCTTCGCCTCCTCGAAACTGGTCGGGCACTTGTTCCCCTTGGGAAGACGTTCATGCGAGAATGACATGTTCTCGTCGAAGCATGCGTCGGTCATTTTGTGTTTTACCTTCATCTCCAGAGCCATGAGCGTTACTTTCAGGTGGGTATCCTTGGGCCTGCATCCTTCATACAATGGAGTAACCACGTCTATCTCCAGTTGATCCAGCTTGGCTTTCTCTCGGGCGGCAGCTCTTGCATTATCCGTCTGCTTGAGAAGCAGCTCTTGAATATGAGGGTCCTACACCCAGCCCATCATTGGTCCATCGTCGTCTGCTCCGGCATCTTCATCTTCATGATCATGCCCTTCGTCTGCTCCGGCATCTTCCTCATCATCATGTCCGGCATCTTCTACATGATGACTGTGTACTTTGTGATCATATCCTGGAGATTCTTCGTCTTCTCGCCCGCCCTCAACGCGGTTGTCTTGCTGTCCTTCCTAATTTCTTGCCCGGCCCCCATGGACGACTTCATAATCATCTTCATCACCTTGCCACCGACAGCCTTCCATGAAACCACGCAAGAGCAGGTGGTCCCGCACCTGTATGGAATCCAGGTCCATAAGGCTCCTCAGCTTGCATCTTCGACACGGACATCTTATCTCCGTCTCGTTCTTTTGAAGAATCTCGGCCTTCGCGGAGCTAAAAAACCTATTCACGATGCCTTCGGTCATCGTGCAGACCATGGTCGCCTACGGGGTAGAGCAAAACGATATTTTAGAACCAAGAAAAAATTTGGCATGACTTTGCCTAAAAATAGGACCAAAAAGAATGCATAGTGCCAAAATTCTAGCCGAAACGGAAATGAATCAACATTCCGGCAAGATATTGGCAACTATCGCATTTCAAATACCAGTACCTGCAAACACAAACATATATGCAACACCACAAACATATGCAACATCACAAACATACATAGATCTAGCTAGGCCATAAAAAGTGCATGTGCACGTTGTTGGAGGGAGAAAAAAAGTAGATCTACAACATAAAGATAGCTTTCCCCTTACTTACCTATCAAAAAAAGGTAATTTAACTACTTAATTTGGATGAATCTATGGTGCAACTAAGGTGGGGAGGAGGAGGCAGCCGAGACAAGCTTGGAGGAGGAGGTGGAGAGAATCAAGTGGGGAAAGTGAGTGGGTAGGTGTGGCTGTCCAAAATATCGAGCTGGTCCCAGGTTACTAATGGCGCACCACCTACAAATGCGCCATTAGTAACCCTGGTTACTAATGGCGCACCAGCTGGTGGTGCGCCATTAGTAGTTTTGAAAAAAATAAAAATAAAAAATGTAGTAGTGGCGCACTGTGTGGCTGGTGCGCCATTACTAGTTCAAACTAGTAATGGCGCACTCTGCCCTGGTGCGCCATTAGTATTTTGGGAAAAAAAATTGTTACTAGTGGCGCACTGTGTGGATGGTGCGCCATTAATAGTTAAAACTAGTAATGGCGCACTCTGCCCTCGTGCGCCATTAGTATTTTTGGAAAGAAAAAAATTGTTACTAGTGGCGCACCATGGGTCTAGTGCGCCATTACAGTCTTTCACACTAATGGCGCACCGACACATGGTGCGCCACTGCTATATAGTAGTGACGCACCACATGTCTGGTGCGCCATTAGTGGCCATATCATCTATAGCCCTTTTCCTGGTAGTGCCACCGGAAGTGCCTCCTTATTACGCACAAAAAAATGAATACTCCCCCTGCTAGCTGGGACCCACCATGGTGGTAGGCTGACTTGTGGGTCTACTAAGTTGACAGGGATGGAGGGCTTTTTCAACTTAGTCAATATGCACGATTCTAGCTCTAGTGACCGTACGATGTCCATCCAACGGCCATCGTGCTTCTTCAATCTCTGGTCTTCCTGCTCCAGCCGCTCAAACAAGCACCGACGGGACTGCATGATCCCTCCTCCCCGCGGTCGGCTGTGCTGCCGTGAAGGCCTCACCGCCCCACCGTACTCCCATCGCTGGCTAGCCATCCCTCTACTCACCCACACCTGCTGTTATTCTCCGGCGACGGCATACGAACTAGTAAACCCTCGTACAGTCGTACTCCCCTCCCCGTAGGAAACAACTGTCGAGTCTTCCCTGCCTCCATGTCGGTCCCTTCCTAGGCCTCGCCGTCGTCCACCGCCCTGGTGCTCTCGGCGTGGCCTGGTCAACGTGATCAACGACTGACATGCATCAGAAGTGGACTGTATGTAGATAGGCCGACAGCTGGGTCCACGGCCGCACGCAAGGAAATGCCTCCTTATTACGCGCAACATAATTATTCCTCCACCTGACAGCGGGGACTCACCGGACGGGCCACCATATTTTGCGAAAAAAACGTTTCCCCCCTGACTGCTAGGACCCACCAGCTACACCTTTGCACGCAAGGAAGTGCGTCCGGGCAAAAAAAACGATTCGCCCCCCTGACTGCTGGGACCCACCAGCTACACCTTCGCACGCAAGGAAATGCGTCCGGGCAAAAAAAACGATTTGCCCCCCTGACTGCTGGGATCCACCAGCTACATCTTCGTAGGCAAGGAAGTGCCTGACAGTCGGGACCCACCTGGTCGAAGCGTACGTAGCATTGTCATTCTGGCCGTGAACGTGTACGTACATACTGGTCGATGTAGAGGCGCGCACGTGTCGCAGTAGAGGCGCTCACGTAGCATGTACACGTACGTACAGCGGCCAGGGTGCAAGAAAGAAACTACGGCCACATATGTGTACATACGGGCAGGGTCTCGAACGCCTACTCGCGCATACGTGCGGCCAGGGGTCGTGTACATGGCTGGGTCGGAACGGAGAAACAGCGGCATCGTTGTGTTCATGGGGAGGCAATGGAATGCGTCGTGTTCATGGGGAGGCAACAGAATGGGTCGTGTTCATCAGGAGGCAATGGAACGCGTGGGAGCCAACCGGCTGGGTCGGAACAGAATATGAAAGCGATGAAAAGAATATGAAAGCAAACTTGGAGAATACATTTGACTGATGCAAATTCATTCTTACGTCAAACTTCGAAAAGAATTTGGGAATGACTCCTGGAAAATTAGAAGAGTCAGGTAAGATCCTGGGAAAAGACCTGTGGGTTAGGGCCCACTAAAAGATACACCATTGAACGATTGATTGAAAAAGGGGGGGATTGCGCCGGTTGAATTAAATGGCCTGAATAAGGTAACAACCTCGAAATAATTTGGACGGATTGAGAATGGAAAGACGGGCCTTCTGAGATATATTCAACACTCGAGAATGAAGGAATAGCGAGAAGTGAATGATTAAGAGATACACCGGCATAAGAAAGCACTTGAAATGAGAAAAAGAATATGATCAACACCGAAAGCTTGAGTTAAGTCCACCGGAGAAGAAAACGAGAATGAAGAATGTTGAACTTGTAGCTCCGTTAGTATCTTCTTGAGAATCACCGGATAAGAACATTGATTGAAAAGAGTGAAAAGACTTCACACGAATAAATGGATACTTGATTAAAATATATGGGTCCTTGAAGAAAAGGGTGGGAGGGTGGGGAAAACAAAGACAACTTGGGATGAACGAAACAAACACCGTTGAGAAAACTTAGAACTGATCTTGCGGATGGGGAGAATGATGGGATCATCTCGAAGAGAAGTGCACCGGTAGGAAAAGAATTAACATGACAACCTCAATGATCAAGAAGGATTAAGTATTCACATAGCAATATGAGAACACCGTTTATGAAAGGTATGGATTCAACATTTGACTTCGAAGCAACTTGAATACCACAAATAAAACAAAACAAAGGATTTGGCTTGCAGAATAAGCCAGAACAAATACATATGATAGAGATTTCGTCCGAAGTTTTCATGGTGGGGCCCACACGGACTCGATCCTACAGCACCATCATGTAATAGGCAGTGCACATGACATACGAAGTGTCCCCGAACCAGCATAGCCAAGGGTTCTTTAAGACACAACGAGACCACTGTAAAAAAGACCGTGGAAAGGCGGACCACTAGACGTCGAACCCCACTATCATATCATGCATCTGTCGAAAAGATATTCTAGGAGCTACTTGAATTCCCACCTATAAAACTCCCGAAACTTTCTGGTTATGCAATCTGGTGTTGGGGATACAGGGGAAGCAATATATATCTCACCCAAAACTAACAACTCCTACATCCAAGCTGTATCCATCCGTCAACACATAACCAAGAAACCTTCGGAAATCGTGTACTTCAACCTTCGAAAAGCATCCGTTATACGAGCTATGGCAATACTCCCGAACTCCCGCCCCAGTACTGGGTGGCATCGAGGTTATCTCACCAACAACTGCATAAAAGAGATCTTCGATGTCGGCAAAACTCAGGTATTCCAGAACTGCAACGATAAAATTGTGACGACAACACCTCGGAGCTCAACTCCCCGGGTCAAAGCCACATAATAGACAGGAGGCACCAAGAACAATGTTCTTGTCACAAAACCATCAGAACGATTCCAAGATACCCGCGTAATCCTAAAAAAATTAGTGAAATTTGAGGAGAGGAAAGTCAAAACATCTACGTCAGGAGACCTCACCAGAGCGACAAAGGGACTGAGGAGTAAAAAGAACCCTACTCTCCGATATATATAATCCTAAGACTCAAAACATTTTTTGTTCTAGACTCAACAACGCCAACAAACAATCAAGCAGGGGGCTCCTAAGTCGGGGATGGCTCTGATTACCAACTTGTAACACCCACGATGCGGCTATATCTCCCACGTGTCGAAGCACGACTTAGAGGCATAACCGCATTGTGGTTTTGTCGCAAGAAGGGTCATCTTCACACAATCCCATGTAATGAACAAGAATGGGATAAAGAGTTGGCTTACAATCGCCACTTCACACAATGAACATAAAATAAATCATACATCATTCAGAGTACACGCACATAGTCCGACTACGAACGAAGCCAAAAGAAAAGAAGATAACCCAACTGCTAGATCCCCGATCGTCCCAACTGGGCTCCACTACTGATTAACATGAAACGATACATAGCAACGACCAAGGTCTTCGTTGAGCTCCCATTTGAGCTCAGTTGCATCACCTGTACTGGTATCATCGGCACCTGCAACTGTTGAGATAGTATCTGGTGAGTCACGAGGACTCGGGAATCTCAAAACCCGCGAGATCAAGACTATTTAAGCTTATGGGTAGGAAGGGGTAAAGTGGTGAGGTTGCAGCAGCGACTAAGCATATATGGTGGCTAACATACGCAAATAAGAGCGAGAAGAGAAGAAAAGGAACGGTCGTGAACTAGCAATGATCAAGAAGTGATCCTGAACTCCTACTTACGTCAAACATAACCCAAAACCGTGTTCACTTCCCGGACTTCGCCGAAAAGAGACCATCACGGCTACACACGCGGTTGATGCATTTTAATTTGGATCTGGTGTCAAGTTATCTACAACCGAACATTAACAAATTCCCATCTGCCTATAACCGCAGGCACGGCTTTCAAAAGATTATACCCTGCAGTGGTGTCCCAACTTAGCCCATGATAAGCTCTCGCGATCAACGAAGGATAAACCTTCTCCCAGGAAGACCCGATCAGACTCGGAATCCCGGTTTACAAGACATTTCGACAATGGTAAAACAAGACCAGCAAAGCCTCCCGTTGTGCCGACAAATCTCGATAGGAGCTGCACATATCTTGTTCTCAGGGCACATCGGATTGTCCAAACTTCCGGTAGGCCAGCCCAGAGTTGCCCCTGGTGGCCACCGGCGGTTGACAGGTTGGACCAACACTCACGACGAGCACTGGCCTGGGGGGGGGGTAAAATAAAGATGACCCTTGAGTCTGCAGAACCCAAGGGAAAAAGGCTTAGGTAGGCAAATGGTAAAACCAAGGTTGGGCCTTGCTGGAGGAGTTTTATTCAAAGCAAAATGTCAAGGGGGTCCCATAAATCACCCAACCGCGTAAGGAACGCAAAATCCGGGAACATAACACCGGTATGACGGAAACTAGGGCGGCAAGAGTGGAACAAAACACCAGGCAAAAGGCCGAGTCTTCCACCCTTTACCAAATATATAGATGCATTAATAATATAAGAGATATTATGATATCCCAATCATAATCCTGTCCACCATGGAGAAATCTTCAACTTCACCTGCAACTAACAACGCTATAAGATGGGCTGGGCAAAAGCGGTAACATAGCCAAGCAACGGTTTGCTAGGAAGGGTGAAAAGGTTAGAGGCTGACATGGCAATATGGGAGGCATGGTAAACAAGTGATAGGTAGCACAGCATAGCGATAGAACGGAGCAACTAGCAAGCAAAGATAGAAGTGATATCGAGGGTAATAGTCATCTTGCCTGAAATCCCGATAGGAAGAAGAATGAGTCCATGAAGAAGACAAACGGACGTAGTCGAACGAATCCTCACAACTCCGGAACGAAACCGAAGCTAATGAGAGAAGCAAACCGGAAAGAAGCAAAACAACATGGTAAACAACCATCACATAAACATGTCCTGATGCACAAACAAGTATGATGCATGTCCGGTTTAAAGAGGCATGGCATGGCAAAGTGCAACCAACAATACTACAAGTTAAGTGGAGCTCAATATGCAACGAGTTGCATATTGACAAAACACCACATCAATTATTTAGTTCTCTCTCGGTTATGCTAACCAACAACATTAAATGTTGTTAAACATGGCAAGAGGTGAAGCATAATTGAACTACATATTTAGGCAAGTTTAAATGAGGCCGGAAACACAAACAACAAATCCGGTAAATCCCCACATTATTTAGCAATTTAACGCAAGCAACAGATTTAAACATTTTAATTAATGTTATCATGATGCGGATGACATATGCAAGTTTTATGCAATTTTTATGAAAATGTTGACATCTAATATGATAGGGAGCATTTGGTCACCATGGCGGAACAAAAGGGGTGCCACGGCAACGATAACGAAAATGGTGCCACGACAACATTCCGATGATCCGACAACTCGAGTGAGATACCGATGCAAACGAGAAGTGGGCGTGAGCGTGTCATGCAAGGATGGTGGGGTGCTCCCGGATTCCGGGTTCCCACAGGACGGCGGCATGGCAAACGAGGAATGAACGTGCAAGGATCAAACGGGCACGGTGCAAACATACGATTCATCTCATACAACACATGCATTCGGTCCACGGACGTTGTCTCGGGGTTATACCTTCAAAGCGTGCATTCGGGGCGGAACGCGTTTCGTAGAGGAAGTAGTCGTTCACGGGCCTTAGTGGAAGTAGTTGTTCTCGCACGGTAGTGGAAGTAGTTGTACTCGTTCGTCTCGGAGAGGTACTTGACGAATCCAGCATCTTCGAGGCGACGGTAGTGGTTCACGGACGTCGTGGAAGTAGTTGTACATGGCGTCGGTAGAGGTACTCGCGATCTTGGCGACGGTAGTTGTACACGTTTGAAGACGATCGAGTCATTTGTAGAGGAACTTGGCGGTCCATGGGGTCGACGGTAGTGGAACTTGACGCAACACCGTGTGTAGTCGTACTCGGTGTCCTCGGGGCATCGGCTGTAGTCGAAGTACTTGGCGTGCATCAACTGTTGACCAACAGTGTACAGGAGGCAGCAAGGCATGGCCGACTTGGTGTGCAACCAAAGATGGACTTCGGGCGTCTGGGTTGACTTGGCCACGACAAAGGCAGCAAGGCCAACGGGGCGACGGGGATGCAGACTATGCAGGAGGCGGCGGAGACATGGCCATCGATGCGCGACCATTTGGAGGTGGGGCGCCACGTAGCTGCGGCTGCTCCCAGCCGAAGCTCGGGCCTCCATGCCGTCGAGGCGCGGGACAGGGAGATGGAAGGATGGATGGGCGCGACGGAGGGCAGCAGCCCGGTGACGGAGCAGAGGCGCAGCAGGGAAAAAAGGCAGGAGCACCGGGCGAGGAGGAAGACAGAGATGGCGCGGGCGCGTCGGGGTCACCAACGTCCGGCAGGGCCGCGGTGGTGACTTCGGTGTGGGAGCCGAACGGAGGCGGGGCGATGAGCTCGATGCCCGCGGCGTCGCGAGGGAAGGAGAAGGACGGCTGGGACAAGGCGATGGGGCCGACCGGATCTGGAGCTTGAGGCGGCGGCGCTGGAGGTCCGGCCGACGCCACGAACGACGCGGCGACTGCTAGCGATGGGGGTCGAGCGAGGGAGATCGGGAACGGAGTGGGGATCTCCCTGGCGATGCGGGTGTGCGGTGGCGGCGCACTGGAGGGAACAAGGGAGAGAGCGGATCGAGAGATGCGTGGGGGCTGGGCTAGGGTTAATGAGGGGGTTAGGTGGGCTGGGCCTAGGTGCGCCTAGGGACCGGCTGGGTAGGAAAGAAGTGGCCAGAGGCCTGGCTCGAGGCCTGGCTGGGCTCTCTCCTCCCTCTCTCTTATTTTTCCAAAACACAAAATTATTAGAGAGAAGAAAAAAAGGAGAGGGGGTTCGGGAAAGAATTTGCGCACGGGGGTAATTTTCCCAGACTCGCAAAAATATGCTCATTCCAAGAAAAATAGAAAGGCCATGATTGAAAGATTTAAATTCAAACTCATTTGAATTTAATTCAAATGGGTTTGAACTAGGACTTGATAAAAGGAAGGTCCAAAAATGTTCGGATTTTTGATGGAGCTCCGGAAAACAGAGAAACAATTATTGACAAGGTTTTGAGGTCCACTCGGGGCAGAAAAAGGCATGGGATTTATTTTGCACGTGTGTTATGGTGAATCCCAAAGAATGGAATACTTTGTTATAGCTCCCTAATAATATTGGGAGGATATGTTATAAAGAGAAAACATCATGTGAATTCCCTCGATTTAAATGGACCGAAGATCCATACGATTTATTTAAAGGAGTTATAAAATTAATGACATGATGGCATGATGACATGATGCAATGCAAAAATAAAAGAGCAAGCACAAAAGAAACACACGGCGAAACTCGGAATAACTGGAAGTCTTCTGGAGCGTCGGTCTCGGGGCGTTACACCTGCAGTGCAATCGCTCGGGTTCAGTTAGAGCCCAACACCTTGCTCGGGTTCAGTTAAAGCCAATGCCTCGCACACACACGCGTACGTGTACGAGAGAAACGCGCATCGCTCGGCCCCCGACCTCCCACCGTAACCGGGAACTCCCCGAAATTTTCATCACCCTCGCTTCTACCACGATTTTTTATGTCATGGACGGCCCAAAGAATGTCATGCAGCTGCGTCTCTGGCCTGCCCAGGACGAAAAGCCCATTTTCTGTCATGATTTTTTGTCATAGAAGTAGGAGCCCACCACATATATGATGATACCGGGTTTTTTCACAAATATCGTCATAGAAGTGTCATATGTATGATAGAAAAAAATCGTTTGGCCCAAAATGTCACGGATGTGTCTTTTTTTTGTAGTGCATCATCTCAGCGTTCTCCGACGGCGTCTGCGACGTTAAGATGAAGGAGGAACTGGCGATCCATGAATATCTGTGCACGTCTCTAGAGATGTTCAGCCTGGCGACCAAGTGTGCAAGGGGTGAGGAGGGACGCCTCTCCCTTCTTGAGCTCCCAGCTATAGATCCAAAAGAGAAGAAAGCCAAGGCCAAGGATGTGAAGCGCAAGGGAGCAGCTGTGCTCGCAGCAGAGTCGGACAAGAAGTGCGGTAGGGACCAACCGGAGTCATCCAAGGGCAGCCGGTACTGCGTGTACCACGATCTCCACACCCACAACATCAACGAATGCCAAGAGCTCAGGGCCGTGCGAGAAGGCCATGTCGGTGAACGCCCCGAGCGCAACGATCGGGGCTACGGCCGAGGCGGAGGAAGAGGTGGAGGAAGATGGGACGACCGTGGCCCTCGCCAAGGGTGGCGTGACCGACCTTGCGAGGACCGCTGGCAGGACCAGCCTCGCGAGGGGGCTTGGAGGGATCAGCCTCGGGAGGATCGCCCGCAAGGCAACGCGGGCCTTCCTCCTCTGCCACCACTGCCAAGGAGGAATGATGACCATCATCAGGATGAGGGGGCTGGGGGCTTCCAGGAGCTGCGTGCTATCGCTTGCATCTTGGGCAGCGCCCAGTCCCCAGCCTCTCAACGCATCTTCAAGTAGTTTGCTCGCGAGGTGAATGCAGTCCTCCCCAAGCTTGAGGCCACGCGCCCTCTCAGATGGTCCACGTGCGCCATCACATTCAGCTCAGCGGATCAGCTCAAGTGCGCGGCAACAGCCGGTGTCCTCCCAATGCTCTGTTCCCTAGTCATCAGCAATGTGTAAGTTACCAGGACCCTCATCGACGGTGGAGCAGGGCTCAATGTCCTCTCCGTCAAGACGTTCAACAATCTCCAAGTGACATACGATCAGCTTCAGCCGACCAAGCCTTTCTCAGGAGTCACTGATGGTTCCACTGTCCCGATAGGGCAGGTCTACCTCCCTGTCACCTTTGGACAGTGCAAGAACTATCGTACAAAGCTCATTGACTTTGATGTCGCTCACATTCGCCTGCCATACAATGCCATCCTCGGATATCCAGCCCTGGCCAAGTTTATGGCAGTGACTCACCATGGCTACAACGTCCTCAAGATGCCAGGAAGTGGCGGGGTCATCACGGTCCCCTGTGAAGAGAAGGATGCGGTGTGCTCTCTTGAGCGTGCCTTCCAAGCCGCGTCAATCGAGGACCTAGACAGCAAGAGTGGAAACCTTCCTGAAGCAGCTCCCAAGAAGAAGAAGACATCGCCTGGCTCAAGGCCTCAGGAGGCAGGCACCTCCGGAGGCACCACATCAGAATCTGCGCCCATCCAAGGGGCGCCGCCCTCCATCGCATAGGAAGGCACGCCCGGCTCCCTCCTCGGGCAAGGCTCGGGGGATCTCTCCTGGAGGGTCATTGACTTTGCCAAGTTCACGAGGGAGGTGCTCGGGCACCACTTGGAGGCGTGCTTCGCGGCACGTTTCCCTCAGGAAGGCATAAGGCGAGGAGGGCCCAACCCTCGGGAGTTCATCACCAAGATCACTCAGGAGCTGCAGGAATCAAGAGTCATGCGTGGCGAACGCCGCCTGCCCAGCATAGCTACTCATCTAGGCGAGGATGGAGGGCTGCGCGTCTGCATCGACTACCCAGGGCTCAATCGAGTCGCGTCTCAGGAGCGCTTCTGGCCTTCGCGCGTGGGATGTTGCGAGGGTCCGCCTCACAGCTACGTTCGCATGCCTTTCAGCCTTCCGAACGCGGCTGTTGCTCACCAGCATCTGATGAGTAGCATTCTGGAGGCTCACGTGGCCAAGCACTGCACGTTCCTAGAGGAAATGGAGATGGACCTTGTCGAGCCGATCGGACCTCCAGAGCCTCCCGAGGCTCAGAGTTCCGAAGGTTCTTGAGGATTGTCTTGTTCACCACACGTCATTGGCTACTCCAACGATCGCCCTGCAACGATATCAGGTTGCATCCTTCGAGTTTCATTTCAACTAGGAGCGCCCTCTGGGCTGCATCATTCCCAGGTCACGTGGGTCTGTCCCCACGGCATGTATCCATTTTGCTTATGTCTTTAGCTTACTTTGTTGGGGGCGCCCCTCGCGCTGCATCATCCCCAAGCTGCTCGGGCCTGACCTAGTGGCGTGTGCCTTTCCTTGCATCTATCTCAGTTGGATTGCCACTTCATGCTTAACCTGCCTGTGATAATCGTCTGCTCGATTGACACCTACCTTTGGAGCCACTCGCTTTGGCACGGCGCTTGTGCATGGGTCCGTCCCTGCAACGTCGACAAATTTGAGTGGTCGAGGTCTGGCCGTGGCAGCCCCGCAAGGCGCTACCTCACCAGGCCCTCAGTGCCTCAATCACTCCCTCGGAGCAACCAATGGTTGGCTAGCAACCGTAATGGCAGTCCTTGTTTTCCTTGTGTTGGTGTACAGGATCCACCTAACGAATAACGTGGGGGCGTCGAGAGCTCTCTCTCTCTCTCTCTGCCGTGCGATCCTCTCGCGCGTTAAAAGGGGGGCTCCTGAGCATCGTGACTTAGGGGCTCTTACTGGCTCTCCAGCCCTCACCCCCTGGCCTTGACCCACGACATCGCGACCTGTCATACCAGCGGCAACTGAGCTCACTCGAGGGCTGGGACCTGAGGACGTAGAGCATGAACGGAAGGGCGGGTAAGAGGGGAGAAGCTCACGAGGGCCTGACTCGGCGACATCACAGTTGCCGACGCCCAGGTCCGACACCTCACCAAGGAACGACTCCAAGCTCCCGAGATAAGTCACGCTCCTGGAAAGCTAAATCAACGCGACACCAAACCCTCGCTGTCGGTGTCAAAACCGGCAGATCTCGGGTAGGGGGTCCCGAACTGTGCGTCTAGGCGGATGGTAACAGGAGACAAGGGACACAATGTTTTACCCAGGTTCGGGCCCTCTTGATGGAGGTAAAACCCTACGTCCTGCTTGATTAATATTGATGATGTGTATTACAAGAGTGGATCTACCACGAGATCAAGGAGGCTAAACCCTAGAAGCTAGCCTATGGTATGATTGTTGTTCATCCTACGGACTAAAGCCATCCGGTTTATATAGACACGAAGGGGGCTAGGTTACACAGAGTCGGTTACAAAGGTAGGAAATCTACATATCCGTATCGCCAAGCTTGCCTTCCACGCCAAGGAAAGTCCCATCCGGACACGGGACGAAGTCTTCAATCTTGTATCTTCATAGTCTTGGAGTTTGGCCGATGATGATAGTTCGGCTATCCGGACACCCCCTAGTCCGGAACTCCCTCAGTAGCCCCTGAACCAGGTTTCAATGACGATGAGTCCGGCGCGCATATTGTCTTTGGCATTGCAAGGCGGGTTCCTCCTCCGAATAATTTATAAAAGATTGTGAACACCAGGATAGTGTCTGGCTCTGCAAAAATAAATTCCACATACCACCGTAGAGAGAGTAATATTACACAAGATCAATCTGCTGACGTATTCTGCTGCGTGACTTCACACCACTCCCAAGCCTTTACTCAAATTGTTTTTATTGTTCCACCTCAGCGCGTTTAGCGAGGCGGTTTCCTTGGCACGTCTTGTCGAAGCAGAGATCGTGTTCCCCTTATTCCGGGATTCCCATCAATACGGACGTGGGTAACCCAACCGCGCCATTGATTGTGACGCTTGGGAGATAAGCGAGTTTTACCAGGCCGGTGGGGACACATGTTTTTGTCCGCCCATATAAGGGGATAAAGATCCAACCCTTTTACCTGCGCCTTCTTCCTCCTTGGCTTATCCATCTCCGCGAACTCGAGCTCCAGCACCCAAGTCCGCATTTCTCTCCTCAACCTTCTCCAACTATGTCCAGAGCGGGAGGCAAGTGGATGGCCTCCTCCGTCACGGAGGGGCAGATCCAGAAGCTGCGCGACGCCGGATACTTGTCCAGCGACATCGCACATCGGCTCCCCAACGAGGGAGAGCTCATCCCCACCCCCAGGCCCCATGAGAGGGTAGTGTTTCTTCCCCATTTCCTCCGCGGACTGGGCTTCCCACTTCATCCCTTCATCCGGGGGCTCATGTTCTACTACGGCCTGGATTTCCATGATCTGACCCCAAATTTCATCCTCAACATCTCGGCGTTTATCGTCATGTGCGAGGCCTTCCTCTGCATCCAGCCCCACTTCGGCTTGTGGATCAAGAGCTTCAGTGTCAAGCCGAAGGTTGTGAAGGGCACCCAAGCGGAGTGCGGAGGCGCCATGGTGGGCAGGATGTCCCATGTTACGTGGCTGGAGGGCACTTTCGTCGAAACCATCAAGGGGTGGCAATCGGGGTGGTTCTACATCACCGAGCCGCGTGACCCTGATTGGGCAGCGGCCCCCGAATTCAGATCCGGCATCCCTACACGGCTCACCTCCTGGAAAGAGAGTGGCCTGATCTAGGGGGATTCGGAGGAGCTGACCGGACTCCAAGCCTGCATCCAGAAGCTGGTGGACAAGAAGCTCAAGCTTGTCAACGTAGTCCAGGTCATGCTCATCCGCCGGATTCTCCCGTGCCAACGACGGGGTTTCAACATGTGGGAGTTCGATCCGGCGCAGCACCAGACCCTGAGCGGGCTCTTCGACACTACATACGAAGATGTCTGGAAGGTGTTGTTCAAGGGCGCCGAAGCTCCCGCATCCGCTACCGAAGATCGCGGATTCCGCTCGCAGCGTCCGGCTGACGAGGTAAGTGATTTTGCCACTTGTTTTCCATAGTTTGACTCTATGCGAGATCTAAACTCCCTTTACCTTTGACAGGACTGGCTGGCGAAGGCCGAACGGACTATATGTCCGGCCCATTGCCATAGGACCTAGCGGACGCCCGCCTAACGGGGCTGCTGGCTTCGGCACCCCACGTGGTGCCGGAGAAGAAGGCCAAGAAGAAGGCCACGGGGACTCAGAAGAGTTCCCGTTTTCAGGTGCTATCGGATGATGAATCCGAGGCCGACTCCTCCCACCAAGGCGAGGAGGAGAAGAAGAAAGCCTCTCCCCCAGCGGGGGGAGGGAAGAAAAGGAAGGCCTCCCCAACAAGGGAGGCCGAAGGGTCCAAGAAGGGAAAAACTCTTCCCCCGGACTGCTCCGCCAACCCCAGTGACGACGACGAGGACTGGCCTCCAAGGGCCAAGCCCCTGGCGAGATCGTAAGTATCCGGACTCCCGAATAACTTCAAGGTTTTTTCTTTTCGCCACATAATGTCTTTCTAATGCCACATACAACCCTGCAGTCCGCCCAAGGATGATCTTCCCGCTTCGTCGAGCGGGTCCTTGGGTGCGTCGGATATGGATTCCCTTCCGACTGCCTCCACCCCCCGTGCCGCGGACGACGCCGAGGTGGGATCCCAGGAAGGGACCCACCAGGGGGAGGAGGCCCCGGAGGTGTCACAGGACAACCTCCCGGACTTTGCACCGGACTCAGCCCCGGAGGCCACAGTGGCTCCGGAGTCCGGCGGGCGACCCCTTCGTAAGAAGGGCAAGACCGCGACGCCGGCTGCCTCCGTCCAATCGGAGGTGCCGGATAATTTGCTGGAGGCGCTCAACGGCGCCTCCATCAAAGAGGAACACCGCACTATTATGAGTGCGGTGATTCAGAAGGTTCAGCTCGCCAAGAGCGGGCTGACCGAAGCCTGCAGCAGCCATCTAATAGGCTTTGAGGTAAGAATTTCAATATATGTAAAATGGTACCGCATAGATAGTAGCCCCTGATGCTCGGTTCAGTGTTCGGAAAGAAAAGCCGGACTGAGGATCTTTAGAAAGATAAACGCAGGAGTCATAAAAAATATGTCAATATGGGATTGCAGGCTGTGCTACTGACCTCCGCCGCACTGACTGCGGAGGTCAATACTTTGAAGGAAAACCTCGAGCGGTCCAAGAACGAGCTCGGCCATGCCAAGAAGCAGCTCGAGGAAAAAGAAGGTGAGTAATACCTTATGAAAATTGTACCTTACAGAAAAGGATTTGGTTGCAAGAAAAATGACAAGGATAACGTGGGTATTGTAGGGGCCACTAACGAGGTGGCGACCCTGAAGGAGGCGATGGCCACGGCCGAACGCAATGCGGCCGCGGAGCGCACCGAGTGAGAGAAGCAGGAGGCGCGGGTGGCGGAGGTATAGCAAGAGCTCCAGGATCTCGTGAAAAAACATGAGAGCTTGGAGCGTGACTCAAAGACTCGAGAGTCTGAGCTTGCAACGGCTCTTGAGAGTGCCAAAGCCGCTAAGGCCAAAGCCTACAAGGCTCTCCAAGAGATTGAGGCGGTGAAGAAAATAGCAGCGGGTAAGGCATTTTTCATGCAAAGTAAGCATGTGAGTGTTAATTACCTATTGCTTACCCGAATTCAGAGCTCTCCAGGAGCGTTCGCAATTCTTCCTCGCAGCATGTCCGATGCTGCCGCATTCTACCGGGCCGAGGAGGGGAGCTCGACGGAGAAGGTCTTCTGGTCTCAGTATGCTGAGGCCGGACATCCGGTGCCCCTTAGCGACCAGCTGAAGCAGCTGGTCGAGCTCCACAAGGCGGCCGAACAGGCCATGAAGGGCCTCATAGTTCGGCTGTGGCCTAAGGAGGCCATGCCTGGGAGCTACTTCGGCCTGGTGCGGCGGCTGGTGGATACGTGCCCATGGGTTGAAGTCATCAAGCATTCCGCTTGTATTGAGGGTGCCCGTCGGGCCCTTGCCCGCGCAAAGGTGCACTGGGGCAAGATGGATGCCCAGAAGCTCGTGACGGACCCGCCACCAGAGGGCAAGGAGCATCGCACGCCCCATATGTATTATAAGAGTGTGTTGAAGGGCGCCCGCACTATTGCGGGTGAGTGCTCCAAAGATGTAATATTTGAGTAGACTCGCATTTTGTTATCCTGTGCGCTGAAAACGTAGTTCATATGCGCTAAGCAACGCTTGTTAATTTAAAATATTACCTTCTGTGTGGCTGTTTATCAAATCTGAGAGATGGCAAGTCGTCGGCTTCAGCCCTCATGCCACGAGTGCTGGGGTGTTCGGGATAAATTTGAGCGCTCTTGTTCCCATTTTTGCGTCCATCTAGGGAGGCGTTCAACACAGCGAACAAGGCAACCGGACTTATAATGCTTGAACACTCTCACTTAGCCATAGAATTCTATAATTTTAAATTTCGGCGAAGCCCCTAGTCTTCGGAAGGCCGAATTTGGGGCGCTATCCACGCTTGGCCGGACAGTATCCGGCTCCTCGCTCTAAGCGGCATAAGTCTTTAAGGACTCGCAAAAAACCTCTCGAACAGCGACCGGCTCTCGCCTCATCATGACAGTCAGTTTTAGCTTTCTCCACTGAGGCGTTAACCCAGCTCAATTGGGGTGCAATCGCAGTGGTTCTCCCAGTGCTACCTTAGCTGATATAACGGAACGTAAGGTACCAAAACATGGGAGCCGGGCAAACCCAACTATTGACCCAAGACATGATTCGGAGCCGATGCATATAGTGCTATAAGTTCGGGGTGCCGCACTTGTGAAAGTGTTCGGACTTATCACACCATAATGCGGGAAACATAAGCCCCTGGTGTATATTAGCCGTACCAAAGTGTACGGATGCAACATGCCGTGAGTGAACATATGTATGAAAAAGAAATGCAATTATAAGCAAAAAGGTGCTGCATTGTTTTATTCAATAAGTGCTGCTATGAATGCAGAACGATACAAATAGTGCGATAAGCAAGGTATGGGACTGTTAAACATGTCCCCCTCCAGGGGTAGGCTGTAGATTGGTGTATAAAAATGCTCGTAATGGAGACCACCAGTATATTCGTTGTAGCCTTTATCCTTCCCTGGCTGTTGCATCGTGAGTTCGGCAGGTCTGCTGCTGGACAGGGCCTCTGACAAACGGAGTCCTGTGGGTAAAAAATAAAAGGTAAAAAGAAAAGAAAAAAGAACGACACACTTGAGAGCCCCTGGTGTGGTTGAGCCGCGGTCTGGGTTTATCGTGGTCGTGCCCCTCTCCCCATGCCCATGGTATCTTTAGAGCGTAATGGTGTACGCGAAGGACCTGCTTTGACGTTTCGCAGGAGCTGGGGTTGGGGCCACACTGCTACGCGTGCTCGGAACGTGCCAGGTGGTCTTGTTGTAAGTTACTCCGGGCGCGCTTAGCTGTGTCCGGCCGCTTAACGGCCGGACTCGAGAATTGCCTTAAGAGGCTGCATTGCACTTCTGCCGCGAGAGCCGTTGTATGTTCCTCCGTGCGGAGAGAACGTTCAGTGTTTCCGTTGACCGTGATGACTCCTCGAGAGCCTGGCATCTTGAGCTTGAGGTATGCGTAGTGCGGCACCGCGTTGAACTTTGCAAACGCGGTACGTCCGAGCAAGGCATGATAGCCGCTGCGGAACGGGACTATGTCGAAGATTAACTCCTCGCTTCGGAAGTTATCCGGGGATCCGAAGTCCACTTCCAGTGTAATTGAGCCTGTACAATTGGCTTCTACACCTGGTATGACGCCTTTAAAGGTCGTTTTGGTAGGTTTAATCCTTGAGGGGTCTATGCCCATTTTGCGCACTGTATCCTGGTAAAGCAGGTTCAGGCTGCTGCCGCCGTCCATCAGGACTCTGGTTAGGTGAAATCCATCGACGATTGGGTCTAAGACCAGTGCGGCGAATCCGCCATGGCGGATGCTGGTGGGGTGGTCCCTTCGGTCAAAAGTGATCGGGCAGGAGGACCATGGATTGAACTTCGGGGCAACTGGCTCCATCGCCTCAATTTCCTGGAGGGCTTTTTGGGCTTTGGCCTTGGCGGCTTTGGCACTCTCAAGAGCCGAGGCAAGCTCAGACTCTCGAGTCTTCGAGTCACGCTCCAAACCCTCGTGTTTTTTCACGAGAGCCTGGAGCTCTTGCCGCCCCACCGCCACCCGCGCCTCTTGCTTCTCTCGCTCGGTGCGCTCCGAGGCCGCACTGCTTTCGGCCTTGGACACTGCCTCCATCAGGGTCGCCACCTCATTCGTGGCCCCTGCGATACCCACGTTATTCCTATCATTTTTTGCAACCAAATCCTTTTCTATAAGGAACTACTTTAATAAGGTATCACTTACCTTCCTTGTCCTCGAGCTGCTTCTTGGCACGGCCGAGCTCGTTCTTGGACCGCTCGAGGCTCTGCTTCAATGCATTGACCTCCGCAATCAGTGCGGCAGAGGTTAGCAGCGCAACCTGCATTCCCATATTGACATATTCCTGTTAGACTCCCGCGTATATCTTTTTAGATCCTCAGCTTGGCTTTTCTTTACGAACACCAAACCGAGCATCAGGGGCTACTGTCTATGCGGTAATATTCTTACATATCCTAAAAACTTACCTCAAAGCCTATTAGAAGGCTGGTATAGGCTTCAGTCAGCCCGCTCTTGGTGGACTAAACTTTTCGGATCACCGCACTCATAACAGTGCGATGCTCCTCATCGACGGAGGCGCCATTAAGTGCCTCCAGCAGATTATCCGGCGCCTCCGGTTGCACGGAGGCCGCCAGCGTCGCAGTCTTGCCCTTCTTGTGAAGGGGCCGCCCGCAAGACTCTGGAACCACTAAAGGTTCCGATACGGAGTCCGGCACAGGGCCGGACTTATAGCACTCTGGGGTTTTAGCCCCCTTGCACCCGGTGTCCGGGAGGTTGCCTTGTGGCGCCTCCAGGACCACCTCCTCCTGGTTGGGCCCCTTTTGGGACTCCGCCACAGTGTCTTCTACGTTGCAAGGGCAGGAGGCCGTCGGAAGTGAAGTACTATTCACATCCGACGAACCCAGGGAGCCTCTCGACGAAGCGGGAAACTCATCCTTGGGCGGGCTACATGGTTGTATTCAGCGTTAGAACACATTATGCGACAAATAAAAAATCATGAGTTATTTTGGAATTCGGACACTTACGATCTTGCCAGGGGCTTGGCCCTCGAGGGCCACTCCTCTTCACCGTCGTCGGCGTTGGTAGAGTAGTCTGGAGGAAGGGTCCTTCCCTTCTTGGACCCTCCGGCCTCCCCAGTTGGGGAGGCCTTCCTTTTCTTCTCTCCCCCTGATGGGGGAGAAGCCTCTTTCTTCTCCTCCTCGTCTTCGCGGGAGGAGTCCGCCTCGGAGTCATCAGATGATGAGTCTAATAACACCTGACGACGGGAACTCTTTTGAGTTCCCATGGCCTTCTTCTTGGCCTTCTTCTTCGGCACCATGTGAGGTGCCGGAACCAGCGGCCCCGTCAAGCGAGTGTCCGCTGGGTCTTCTGGCAAAGGAGCCGGACAGTTAACCAGCTCAACCTTCTTCAGCCAGTCCTATTAAAGGTGAGGGAGTTCAGATCCCGCATAGTGTCAAACTATGAAAAAGTGTCCTGTAAAGGGTAAAATATCTTACCTCGTCGGCTTTACACCGCGAGCTGAATCCGCGATCTTCGGTAGCGGATGCGGGAGCCTCGGCGCCCTTTAACAGCACCTTCCAGGCATCTTTGTATGTAGTGTCGAAGAGCCCGCTCAAGGTTCGGTGTTGTGCTGGATCAAACTCCCACAATTTGAAGGCACGTTGTTGGCACGGGAGGATCCGGCGTATGAGCATGACCTGGACTACGTTGACAAGCTTGAGATTCTTGTTCACCAGCTTTTGGACGCAGGCTTGGAGTCCGGTCAGCTCTTCCGAATCTCCCCATGTTAGGCCCGTCTCTTTCCAGGAGGTAAGCCATGTGGGGAAACCAGATCGGAATTCGGGGGCCGCCACCCATTTGGGATCGCGCGGCTCGATGATGTAGAACCATCCCGATTGCCACCCCTTTATTGTCTCCACAAAGGGGCCCTCGAGCCATAGGACGTTGGCCATCCGGCCCGCCATGGCACCTCCGCACTCCGCTTGGTGGCCGCCCACTACTTTCGGCTTGACATTAAAAGTCTTCAGCCTTAAACCGAAGTGGGGCTGGATGCAGAGGAAGGCCTCACACACGACGATGAATGCCGAGATGTTGAGGATGAAGTTCGGGGCCAGATCATGGAAATCCAGGCCGTAGTAGAACATGATCCCCCGGACGAACAGGTGAAGAGGAAAGC
This sequence comes from Triticum dicoccoides, assembly GCF_002162155.2. Lineage (NCBI taxonomy): Eukaryota > Viridiplantae > Streptophyta > Magnoliopsida > Poales > Poaceae > Triticum > Triticum dicoccoides. The sequence goes on along the minus strand of NC_041387.1, from coordinate 449,911,797 downwards.
CCAGTCCGCGGAGGAAATGGGGGAGAAAAACAACCCTCTCATGGGGCCTGGGGTAGGGATGAGTTGCCCCTCATCTGGAAGCCGGTGCGCGATGTCGTCAGACAAGTATCCAGCCTTCCTCAACTTTTTGATTTGCCCCTCCGTAACGGAGGAGGCCATCCATCTACCTCGCGCTCCAGACATGATTGGAGAAGGTTGAGGTGGGAAGTGCGGGCTTGGGCGTCGGAGGTCGAGTACGCAGGGACGGATAAGCACAGGAGGAAGAAGGCGTAAATGGAAAGGGTATATCCTTATCCCCTTATATGGGTGGCCGAAACTACGAGCCCCCATCGGCCTAATAAAACTCGCTTATCCCCCAAGCGTCACAGTTAATGGCGCGATTGGGTTACCCACGCCCGTATTGATGAGAATCCCGGAATAAGGGGCACGATCTCTGCTTCGACAAGACGTGCCAAGGAAACCGCCTCGCTAAACACGCTGAGGTGGAACATTAAAACGATTTGGATAAAGGCTTGACCGTGGCATAATGTCACGCTGCGGAGTACGTCAGCAGATTAGATTTGTGCGGAAATTATTCTCTCTACGGTGGTATGTGGAGCTTATCTTTGCAGAGCCGGACACTATCCTTGTGTTCAACATCTTCTATGAAGTATTCGGAGGAGGAACCCGCGTTGCAATGCCGAAGAAAATTTGCGCACCGGACTCGTCGTCATTGAAGCCAGGTTCAGGGGCTACTGAGGGAGTCCTGGATTAAGGGGTGTCCGGATGGCCAGACTATGACCTTTGGTCGGACTCCCGGACTATGAAGATACAAGATTGAAGACTTCGACCCGTGTCCGGATAGGGACTTTCCTTGGCGTGGAAGGCAAGCTTGGTGATACGATATGAAGATCTCCTCCCCTTGTAACCGACTCTGTGTAACCCTAACCCTCTCCAGTGTCTATATAAACAGGAGAGTTTTAGTCTGTAGGACAGATAACAATCATACCATAGGCTAGCTTCTAGGGTTTAGCCTCTCCAATCTCGTGGTAGATCAACTCTTGTACTACCCATATCATCAATATTAATCAAGCAGGAGTAGGGTTTTACCTCCACCGAGAGGGCCCGAACCTGGGTAAAAACATCATGTCCCTTGTCTCCTGTTACCATCCGCCTAGACGCATAGTTCGGGACCCCCTACCCGAGATCCGCCGGTTTTGACACCGACAATCCCCAAGCTTAATTCCTGCTCGTCCTCGAGTAGGTAAATGATAAAAGAAATAATTTATGAAGTGTGAATGCTAGTAGGTGCACAAGTTTGATCAACAATAATTTCAATCACCTTTTCTAGCATCATTATATGTCATAACAGCAACTCATCTCATAAAATTTCTCACAATTAAGTAACAAACTATTCAAATGTTAAAGCATAGACCATAAACTTTCTTGAAAACTAGCAAACTATGTTCTCAGTCATCAAACAATTGCAATTCATCTTATTTTCAGGAAGGGTCTATGTAAGAGCTTTGATTTAGAAAATCCCACATACTCAACTATCATATAGTCTTCCATGATTGCTACCACTCAAAGCATATTTTTAGAACAAATAGCATCGATCGAACACAGAGAAAGATAGGGGCTTAATGTTTCACCTCCCAACTTACTTATCATATAGATAATTGTCAACAATAATATTTCATGATCAAATATATTTGAATGGCCATATATGCTTAGATCTTTCCCCATCAAATGATGCTTGCCAACTAAAGAGTAGGTTTGAATGAGAAGGAATACTACTGACTCTTGCATAAAAGTAAAAGATAGGCCCTTCGCAAAGGGAAGCAGGGATTTGCAGAGGTGACAGAGCTCGATTTTGAAAAAGAGATAAATAATTTTGAGAGGTATGCTTTCATTGTCAACATAACAACCAAGAGTTCCCAGTTTCTTCCATACTAGATACATTATGGCGGTTCCCAAGTAGAATGGTAAAGTTTTTACTTCCCCTCCACCAACAATCATCAATCCATGGCTTGCCCAAAACAACGGGTGCCTCCAACTAACAACAATCCTGGGGGAGTTTTGTTTGCAATTATTTTGATTTGATTTTGATCTTTTGATCATGGGACTGGGCATCCCATTTACCAGCCATTTTTCTCGTGAATGATGAGCGGAGTCCACTCATTGTGAGAATAACCCACCTAGCATGGAACATACTGACAGCTCCTAGTCGCTACATGAGCAATTCGGGCATAAAAAACAGATTATTATTTGAAGGTTTAGAGTTTGGCACATGCAAATTTACTTGGAACGGCATGTAAATACCGCATATAGGTAGGTATGGTGGACACTCATGGAAGAAACTTGGTTCAAGGGATTTGGATGAACAAGCAGTATTCCCGCTTAGTACAGATATTTTGGCTAGCAAAGGATTCTAAAAAGCAAGCACCACATGTTGGAGGATCTATAACAATATAACTTCTACACAAATATACCCAAGCATAACTCATTACATTGTCTTCCTTGTCCAACGTCAACTAATTTGCTCAGGTTTGAAAATAATTAATGGGGCTCACAATCATAGAAGATGTCTAAGATAGTATATTTATATGTGAAATCTCTCTTCCATCAATATTCTTTCATGAATTGTTGAAATGACCAATACAATGTTTGTTAACCTTCAATAAATTTACCACCTCTACTTCTTATAAGTGAAGTCATTATTCCCCATGGGATAAGCATATGAAACATGTATAATTTCAGATTTATGATATTCAACTCATTCAACCATTTACTCATATGATATAAGTGAAGCACACGAGTAATTGACAAACTACTCCAAAAAGATATAAGTGAAGATCAATGAGTAGTTAAATAATTATGTAGCTTATGTGAAGACTCTCTCTCATTTAAAAATTTCAGATCTTGGTATTTTATTCAAACAGCAAGCAAAACAAAATAAAATGACATGATGCTCCAAGCAAAACACATATCATGTGGTGAATAAAAATATAGCTCCAAGTAAAGTTACCGATGGACGAAGACGAAATAGGGGATGCCATCCGGGGCATCCCCAAGCTTAGGCTCTTGGTTGTCCTTGAATATTACCTTGGGGTTCATTGGGCATCTCCAAGCTTAGGCTCTTGCCACTCCTTATTCCATAGTCCATCGAATCTTTACCCAAAACTTGAAAACTTCACAACACAAAACTCAATAGAAAACTCGTAAGCTCTGTTAGTATAAGAAAATAAAACCACCACTTAGGTACTGTTGTGTGCTCATTCTAAATTCATATTGGTGTAATATATACTGTATTCCAACTTCTCTATGGTTCATACCCTCCGATACTACTCATAGATTGATCAAAATAAGAAACAACACATAGAAAACAGAATCTGTCAAAAACAGAACAGTCTGTAGTAATCTGTATCAAACGTATAATTCTGGCACTCCAAAAATCCTACCAAATTAGGAAAATCTGAAAAATTTACATACAAATCCAGATAAAAAAGTATCATATCAAAATCACGTTTCTGTGAATTATCAAAACTAATTTACTGGGTGCAAAAGTTTCTGATTTTCAGCAGGATCAACACAACTATCACCGTAAGCTATCCTAAAGGTCTTACTTGGCACTTTATTGAAACAGAAGCTATAAAACATGATTACTACAGTAGCATAATCATGTGGACACACAAAAACAGTAAGGGTAAATATTGGGTTGTCTCCCAACAAGCTCTTTTCTTTAATGCCTTTCTAGCTAGGCATGATGACTTCAATGATGCTCGCACAAAAGATAAGAATTGAAACATAAAGAGAGCATCATGAAGAATATAACTAGCACATTTAAGTCTAACCACTTCCTATGCATAGGGATTTTGTGAGCAAACAACTTATGGGAACAATAATCAACTAGCATAGGAAGGCAAAACAAGCATAACTTCAAGATTTTAAGCACATAGAGAGGAGACTTGATATTATTGCAATTCCTACAAACATATATTCCTCCCTCATAATAATTTTCAGTAGCATCATTAATGAATTCAACAATATAAGCCAGCACATAAAGCATTCTTTTCATGATCTACTTGCATAGAAAATTTACTACTCTCCACATAAGCAAAATTCTTCTCATTCGGAATAGTGGGAGTGTCATAAAAGACTCGAATACTATAAATTGTTTCCATATTAAAAGAGTAATGTTCATAAAAAGGGTAATCATAATCATGACAAGTTTTATAAATATCATCATCACTACTTTTTATAGCATAAGTTACATCACAATAATCATCAGAAGTAGCAACTTTGTTCTCATCATAATCAATTGAAACCTCTTCCAAAATAGTGGACTCATCACTAAATAAAGTCATGACCTCTCCAAATCCACTTTCATAAATATTATAAGATTTAACATCCTCCAAAATAGTGGGGTCATTACTTCCTAAAGTTGACACTCTTCCAAACCCACTTTCATCAAAATAATCATCATAGGTAGAAGGCATGCTATCATCATAACAACTTTGCATATCAAAAATTGGGAGGCTAAAAATATCATCTTCATTAAACGTAGCATCCCCATGCTTGGGAGAAACATTAATTACAGCAAATATATTCTCAAATATGTCATCCTTATCAAACATAGCTTCCCCAAGCTTGGGTCTTTTCATATCATAAGCATAATCACTCTCATCATTAATAGTATGGATAGCACCAATAGTATAGCAATTATCATCATCACAATGAGTAGTAGGAGCAACATCATTTGGGAGGGATACCTTTCTACCTTTGCTTCTTTGGCTTTTCTTTTTCTTCTTCACATCATGTGTGGGTTTATCCCTCTTTTTTGAGCTCCTTATTGATGAGATTGGTTGAATAGAAAGCTCCTCCTTGTTACCTGATTCATCATAAGAAATAATAGGAGGATATTGGGAAGTCTCTTCCCTTTCATTAGTATTCTCATAATCTTCTATTTGCTTTCTTTTCTTTATGTAATTGGCAATATAAGGATTTTCAATACAATTCGCCGCACAATACATATAAATTTCCTCTAGATCAGTATCAAGGAATTGCTTAAGGTTATATTCTGGAATATGCTTAGTTGCGTGTTTCAATTCTTCATAACCCAAAAGCAAACTAAGTTCATTATGATGTGCAAGGGAAATAAAGTCATCACAATTTTTGGACACAATTCGATCATCAAACAATTTGCAACGGAGATTCAAATGGCCATGTTCATTGCAAAGTTCGCAAGTGCGGTAAAGATATTTTAAATTTTCAACACTCACATTTAGCCTTTCTTGCAACCATTTAGTTTCTAATTGCTTATGCCTCTTGCAATATCTATCTTCCCTATTTGGTGTGTACTTGCAAACCCAATGCACTCCACAAAAATTGACATGCTTATAGGAGAAATTTTCATCATAACTAGTGCAATCATCATTAATACTATGGATATTCAAAGAGTTCATACTAACAACATTGCAATAATGCTCATCATTCAAAGATTTAGTGCCAAACATTTTATAGACTTCTTCTTCTAGCACTTGAGCACATTTTTCCTTTCCATCATTCTCATGAAAGATATTAAAAAGATGAAGCGTATGAGGCAAACTTAACTCCATTTTTTTGTAATTTTCTTTTATAAACTAAACTAGTGATAAAACAATAAACTAAAAGATTCGATTGCAAGATCTAAAGATATATCTTCAAGCACTCACCTCCCCAGCAACGGCGCTAGAAAAGAGCTTGATGTCTAGTACACAACCTTCTTCTTGTAGACGTTGTTGGGCCTCCAAGTGCAGAGGTTTGTAGGACAGTAGAAAATTTCCCTCAAGTGGATGACCTAAGGTTTATCAATCCGTGGGAGGCATAGGATGAAGATGGTCTCTCTCAAACAACCCTGCAACCAAATAACAAAGAGTCTCTTGTGTCCCCAACACACCCAATACAATGGTAAATTGTATAGGTGCACTAGTTTGGCGAAGAGATGGTGATACAAGTGCAATATGGATAGTAGATATAGGTTTTTGTAATCTGAAAATATAAAAACAGCAAAGTAACTAATGATAAAAGTGAGCACAAATGGTATTGCAATGCTAAGAAACAAGGCCTAGGGTTCATACTTTCACTAGTGCAAGTTCTCTCAACAATAATAACATAATTGGATCATATATCTATCCCTCAACATGCAACAAAGAGTCACTCCAAAGTCACTAATAGCGGAGAACAAACGAAGAGATTATTGTAGGGTACGAAACCACCTCAAACTTATCCTTTCTGATCAATCTATTGAAGAGTCTATAGTAAAATAACACGAAGCGATTCTTTCCGTTCGATCTATCATAGAGTTTGTAATAGAATAACACCTTAAGACTCAAATCAACCAAAACCCTAATGTCTCCTAGATACTCCAACGTCACCTCAAGTATCCGTGGGCATGATTATACAATATGCATCACACAATCTCAGATTCATCTATTCAACCAACACAAAGTACTTCAAAGAGTGCCCCAAGTTTCTACCGGAGAGTCAAGACGAAAATGTGTGCCAACCCCTATGCATAAGTTCATTGAACCCGCAAGTTCATCACCAAAACATACATCAAGTAGATCACATGAATATCCCATTGTCACCACAGATAAGCACGGCAAGGCATACATCAAGTGTTCTCAAATCCTTAAAGACTCAATCCGATAAGACATCTTCAAAGGGAAAACTCAATCCATTACAAGAGAGTAGAGGGGGAGAAACATCATAAGATCCAACTATAATAGCAAAGCTCGCGATACATCAAGATCGTATCACCTCAATAACATGAGAGAGAGAGAGAGATCAAACACATAGCTACTGGTACATACCCTCAGCCCCGACGGTGAACTACTCCCTCCTCGTCATGGAGAGCGCTGGGATGATGAATATGGCCACTGGTGAGGGATCCCCCCCCCCCTCCGGCAGGGTGCCGGAACGGGCTCTCGAGAGGTTTTTGGTGGCTACAGAGGCTTGCGGTGGCGGAACTCCCGATCTATTGTGCCCCCCAATGTTTTTAGGTTATATGGAGATATATAGGCGAAAGAAGTCGATCAGGGGAGCCATGAGGGTCCCACGAGGGTGGGGGCGCACCCAGAGGGGTAGGGCGCGCCTCCCTGCCTCGTGGCTTCCTCGTGGCTTCCTTGTTGCTTCCCTTACGTGCACTCCAAGTCTCCTGGATTGCTTCCGTTCCAAAAATAACTCTCCGGAAGGTTTCATTCCGTTTGGACTCCGTTTGATATTCCTTTTCTTCGAAACACTGAAATAGGCAAGAAACAACAGTTTGGGCTGGGCCTCCGGTTAATAGGTTAGTCCCAAAAATAATATAAAAGTGTATAATAAAGCACATAAACATCCAAAACAGATAATATAATAGCATGAATGCTTCATAAATTATAGATACATTGGAGACGTATCACATACCAAGCGTGAGGAGCTTGTTTGAGGCCATACAGTGCCTTGTTAAGCTTGTACACCATATCAGGATGTTTTGGATCTTCAAATCCAGGTGGTTGTGCAACATACACTTCTTCTTCAATCTTGCCATTGAGAAAGGCACTCTTCACATCCATTTGGTACAGAAGGATATTGTGATGGTTGGCATATGCAAGCAGTATGCGAATGGCTTCAAGTCTTGCCACAGGAGCAAATGTTTCATCGAAGTCAATCCCTTCTGTTTGAGTGTAGCCTTGAGCAACCAGACGAGCCTTGTTCCTGACAACTTGACCATGTTCATCTTGTTTGTTGTGATAGATCCATTTGGTGCCAATGATATTATGCTTGTGAGGATCAGGATGCTTGACTAGTTCCCAGACATTGTTCAACTCGAACTGATGAAGCTCTTCTTGCCTGGCTTGAATTCATTCAGGTTCCATGAAGGCTTCATCAACTTTCTTGGGTTCAGATATTGAAACAAATGCAAAGTGCCCACAGAAATTTGCCTGTTGTGTTGCTCTTGAACGAGTGAGTGGACCAGGTGCATTGATGTTGTGAATGATCTTCTCAATCTGTACTTCATTTGTAACACGGGGATGTACTGGACGAAGATTTTGCCCTTGCAGATCATTGTCTTCAACTTCAGCATTGACTTTAGGCTAAGCATTGTCGTCAGGTTGACTTGGTGCAATGATGAGTTCATCTTCAGCTTGAGGTTCGGACGGTATGATCTCTCCAGTACCCATGAGCTTGATAGATTCACTAGGAGGAACTTCATCTAGCACATTTGGCAGGTGCTCTCTTTGCGAGCCGTTAGTCTCATCGAACCGCACATCCATAGTTTCAACCACTTTATAGTTAAAGACGTTGAAGACTTTGTAGGAGTGCGAGTCCTTTCCGTAACCAAGCATAAAACCTTCATGTGCTTTAGGTGCAAATTTTGAAGTGTGATGTGGATCCTTGATCCAGCACCTAGCACCAAATACTCTAAAGTAACTGACGTTTGGCTTCTTACCAGTTAGCAGCTCATATGATGTCTTTGTTGGAGAACGTTGCAGAAAATAAAAAATTTCCTACGGTTTCACCAAGATCCATCTATGAGTTCATCTAAGCAACGAGTGAAAGGAGAGATGCATCTACATACCACTTTGTAGATCGCGAGCGGAAGCGTTCAAAAGAACGGGGTTGAAGTAGTCCTTCTCGTCGTGATCCTATCACCGGAGATCCTAGCACCGAACGGACGGCACCTCCGCGTTCAACACACGTACGGTCAGTGTGACGTCTCCTCCGTCTTGATCCAGCAAGGGGGAAGGAGAGGTTGATGATCATCCAGCAGCACGACGGCGTGGTGGTGGATGCAGCAGAAATCCGGCACGGCTTCGCCAAGCTGCTGCGGAAGGAGGACGAGGTGTAGCAGGGGGAGGGAGGCGCCAAGACACAGGGTGCGGCTGCCCTCCCCCCTGCCCTCTTTTATATAGGACCCCAGGGGGGCCGGCCCTGGGAGATGCAATCTCCCAAGGGGGCGGCGGCCAGGGGGGGTGGAGTGCCCCCAAGGCAAGTGGTGCGCCCCCCCCCCCCACCTAGGGTTTCCAACCCTAGGCGCAGGGGGGGCCAAGGGGGGCGCACCAGCCCACTAGGGGCTGGTTCCCCTCCCACTTCAGCCCACGGGGCCCTCCGGGATAGGTGGCCCCACCCGGTGGACCCCCGGGACCCTTCCGGTGGTCCCGCTACAATACCGGGTGACCCCAAAACTTTCCAGATGGCCGAAACAGCACTTCCTATATATAATTCTTTACCTACGAACCATTCCGAAACTCCTCGTGACATCCGGGATCTCATCCGGGAATCCAAACAACATTCTGTTTGCTGCATACTCATATTCATACAACCCTAGCGTCACCGAGCCTTAAGTGTGTAGACCCTACGGGTTCGGGAGACATGTAGACATGACCGAGACGGCTCTCCAGTCAATAACCAACAGCGGGATCTGGATACCCATGTTGGTTCCCACATACTCCTCGATGATCTCATCAGATGAACCACGATGTCGAGGATTCAAGCAACCCCGTATACTATTCCCTTTGTCAGACGGTATGTTACTTGCCTGAGACTCGATCGTCGGTATCCCAATACCTCATTCAGTCTCGTTACCGGCAAGTCACTTTACTCGTACCGTAATGCATGATCCCATGACCAGATACTTGGTCACTTTGAGCTCACTATGATGATGCACTACCGAGTGGGCCCAGTGATACCTCTCCGTAATACGGAGTGACAAATCCCAGTCTTGATCCGTGTCAACCCAACAGACACTTTCGGAGATACCTGTAGTGCACCTTTATAGTCACCCAGTTACGTTGTGACGTTTGGTACACCCAAAGCACTCCTACGGCATCCGGGAGTTATACGATCTCATGGTCTAAGGAAAAGATACTTGACATTGGAAAAGCTCTAGCAAAACGAACTACACGATCTTGTGCTATGCTTAGGATTGGGTCTTGTCCATCACATCATTCTCCTAATGATGTGATGCCGTTATCAACGACATCTAATGTCCATAGTCAGGAAACCATGACTATCTGTTGATCAACGAGCTAGTCAACTAGAGGCTTACTAGGGACATATTATGGTCTATGTATTCATACGTGTATTACGATTTCCGGATAATACAATTATAGCATGAATAAAGACAATTATCATGAACAAGGAAATATAATAATAATCCTTTTATTATTGCCTCTAGGGCATATTTCCAACAGTCTCCCACTTGCACTAGAGTCAATAATCTAGTTACATTGTGATGAATCGAACACCCATAGAGTTCTGGTGTTGATCATGTTTTGCTCGCGAGAGAGGTTTAGTCAACGGATCTGCGACATTCAGATCCGTATGTACTTTGCAAACATCTATGTCTCCATCTTGAACATTTTCACGGATGGAGTTGAAACGACGCTTGATGTGCCTGGTCTTCTTGTGAAACCTGGGCTCCTTGGCAAGGGCAATAGCTCCAGTGTTCTCATAGAAGAGTTTGATCGGCCCCGACGCATTGGGTATGACTCCTAGGTCGGTGATGAACTCCTTCACCCATATTGCTTCATGCGTTGCCTCCGAGGCTGCCATGTACTCCGTTTCACATGTAGATCCCGCCACGACGCTCTGCTTGCAGCTGCACCAGCTTACTGCTCCACCATTCAACATATACACGTATCCGGTTTGTGACTTAGAGTCATCCAGATCTGTGTCGAAGCTAGCGTCGATGTAACCCTTTACGGCGAGCTCTTCGTCACCTCCATAAACGAGAAACATGTCCTTTGTCCTTTTCAGGTACTTCAGGATATTCTTGACCACTGTCCAGGGTTCCTTGCTGGGATTACTTTGGTACCTTCCTACCAAACTTACAACAAGGTTTACATCAGGTCTGGTACACAGCATGGCATACATAATAGATCCTATGGCTGAAGCATAGGGGATGACACTCATCTCTTCTTTATCTTTTGCCGTGGTCGGGCATTGAGCTGAGCTCAATCTCGCACCTTGCAATGCAGGCAAGAACCCTTTCTTGGACTGATCCATTTTGAACTTCTTCAAAATCTTATCAAGGTATGTGCTTTGTGAAAGACCTATGAGGCGTCTCGATCTATCCCTATAGATCTTGATGCCTAATATGTAAGCAGCTTCTCCAAGGTCCTTCATTGAAAAATACTTATTCAAGTAGGCCTTAATGCTGTCCAAAAGTTCTGTATCATTTCCCATCAAAAGTATGTCATCTACATATAATATGAGAAATCCTACAGAGCTCCCACCCACTTTCTTGTAAACGCAGGCTTCTCCATAAGTCTGCATAAACCCAAACGCTTTGATCATCTCATCAAAGCGAATGTTCCAACTCCGAGATGCTTGCATCAGCCCATAAATGGATCGCTGGAGCTTGCATACTTTGTTAGCATTCTTAGGATCGACAAAACCCTCCGGCTGCATCATATACAGTTCTTCCTTAAGATGCCCGTTAAGGAATGCCGTTTTGACGTCCATCTGCCATATCTCATAATCATAGTATGCGGCAATTGCTAACATGATTCGGACGGACTTCAGCTTCGCTACGGGAGAGAAAGTCTCATCGTAGTCAACCCCTTGAACTTGCCGATAACCCTTAGCGACAAGTCGAGCTTTATAGATGGTAATATTACCATCCGCGTCCGTCTTCTTCTTAAAGATCCATTTGTTTTCTATCGCTCGCTGATCATCGGGCAAGTCTGTCAAAGTCCATAATTTGTTTTCATACATGTATTCTATCTTGGATTGCATGGCTTCAAGCCATTTTTTGGAATCTGGGCCCGCCATTGCTTCTTCATAGTTCAAAGGTTCACCGTTGTCTAACAACATGATTTCCAGGACAGGGTTGCCATACCACTCTGGTGTGGAATGTGTCCTTGTGGACCTACGAGGTTCAGTAGCAACTTGATCCGAAGTACCTTGATCATAATCATTAATTTCCTCTCCAGTTGGTGTAGGCACCACAGGAACATTTTCCTGAGCTGCACTACTTTCCGGTTCAAGAGGTAGTACTTCATCGAGTTCTACTTTCCTCCCACTTACTTCTTTCGAGAGAAAATCTTTTTCCAGAAAGGATCCGTTCTTGGCAACAAAGGTCTTGCCCTCGGATCTTAAGTAGAAGGTATACCCAATGGTTTCCTAAGGGTATCCTATGAAGATGCATTTTTCCGACTTGGATTCGAGCTTTTCAGGTTGTAGTTTCTTGACATAAGCATCGCATCCCCAAACTCTTAGAAACGACAGCTTAGGTTTCTTCCCAAACCATAATTCATACGGTGTCGTCTCAACGGATTTAGACTGTGCCCTATTTAAAGTGAATGTAGCTATCTCTAGAGCGTATCCCCAAAATGATAGCGGTAAATCGGTAAGAGACATCATAGATTGCACCATATCCAATAGAGTGCGATTACGACGTTCAGACACACCGTTACACTGAGGTGTTCCAGGCGGCGTGAGTTGTGAAACGATTCCACATTTCCTTAAGTGTGTACCAAATTCGTGACTTAAGTATTCTCCTCCACGATCTGATCGTAGGAAATTTATCTTTCGGTCACATTGATTCTCTACCTCATTTTGAAATTCCTTGAACTTTTCAAAGGTTTCAGACTTGTGTTTCATTAAGTAGACATACCCATATCTACTCAAGTCATCAGTGAGAGTGAGAACATAACGATATCCTCCACGAGCCTCAACACTCATTGGACCGCACACATCGGTATGTATGATTTCCAACAAGTTGGTTGCTCGCTCCATTATTCCGGAGAACGGAGTCTTGGTCATTTTGCCCATGAGGCATGGTTCGCATGTGTCAAATGATTCATAATCTAGAGACTCTAAAAGTCCATCAGCATGGAGCTTCTTCATGCGCTTGACACCAATGTGACCAAGGCGGCAGTGCCACAAGTATGTGGGACTATCGTTATCAACTTTACATCTTTTGGTATTCACACTATGAATATGTGTAATATTACGTTCGAGATTTATTAAGAATAAACCATTGACCATCGGGGCATGACCATAAAACATATCTCTCATATAAATAGAACAACCATTATTCTCGGATTTAAATGAGTAACCATCTCGTATTAAATGAGATCCAGATACAATGTTCATGCTCAAACTTGGCACTAAATAACAATTATTGAGGTTCATAACTAATCCCGTAGGTAAATCTAGAGGTAGCGTGCCGACGGCGATCACATCGACCTTGGAACCATTCCCGACGCGCATCGTCACCTCGTCCTTCGCCAGTCTCCGCTTATTCCGCAGCTCCTGCTATGAGTTACAAATGTGAGCAACGGCACCGGTATCAAATACCCAGGAGTTACTACGAGTACTGGTAAGGTACACATCAATTACATGTATATCAAATATACCTTTAGTGTTGTCGGCCTTCTTGTCCGCTAAGTATTTGGGGCAGTTCCGCTTCCAGTGACCCTTCCCCTTGCAATAAAAGCACTCAGTCTCAGGCTTGGGTCCATTCTTTGACTTCTTCTCGGCAACTGGCTTACCGGGCGCGGCAACATCTTTGTCGTCCTTCTTGAAGTTCTTCTTACCCTTGCCCTTCTTGAACTTAGTGGTCTTATTGACCATCAACACTTGATGTTCTTTCTTGATTTCAACCTCTGCTGACTTCAGCATTGAAAATACTTCAGGAATGGTCTTCACCATCCCCTGCATATTGTAGTTCAACACAACGCTCTTGTAGCTTGGTGGGAGCGACTGAAGGATTCTGTCAATGACCGCCTCGTCCGGGAGGTTGATCTCCAGCTGGGACAGGCGGTTGTGCAACCCAGACATTTTGAGTATGTGCTCACTGACAGAACTATTTTCCTCCATCTTACAACTATAGAACTTGTCGGAGACTTCATATCTCTCGACCCGGGCATGAGCTTGGAAAACCATTTTCAGCTCCTCGAACATCTCATATGCTCCGTGTTGCTCAAAACGCTTTTGGAGCCCCGGTTCTAAGCTGTAAAGCATGCCGCACTGAACGAGGGAGTAATCATCAGCACGTGACTGCCAAGCATTCATAACGTCTTGGTTCTCTGGGATGGGTGCTTCACCTAGCGGTTCATCTAGGACATATGCTTTCTTGGGTGCTATGAGGATGATCCTCAGGTTCCGGACCCAGTCCGAATAGTTGCTGCCATCATCTTTCAGCTTGGTTTTCTCTAGGAACACGTTGAAGTTCATGTTGACATGAGCGTTGGCCATTTGATCTACAAGACATATTTTGCAAAAGTTTTAGACTAAATTCATGATAATTAAGTTCATTTAATCAAATTATTGAATGAACTCCCACTCAGATTAGACATCCCTCTAGTCATCTAAGTGTTACATGATCCGAGTCGACTAGGCCGTGTCCGATCATCACGTGAGACGGACTAGTCATCATCGGTGAACATCTCCATGTTGATCATATCTTCCATATGACTCATGTTCGACCTTTCGGTCTCTTGTGTTCCGAGGCCATGTCTGTACATGCTAGGCTCGTCAAGTTAACCCTAAGTGTTCTGCATGTGTAAAACTGTCTTACACTCGTTGTATATGAACGTAAGGATCTATCACACCCGATCATCACGTGGTGCTTCGAAACGACGAACTTTAGCAACGGTGCACAGTTAGGGGGAACACTTTCTTGAAATTATTATAAGGGATCATCTTATTTACTACCGCCGTTCTAAGTAAACAAGATGCATAAAACATAATAAACATCACATGCAATTATATAAAGTAGTGACATGATATGGCCAATATCATATAGCTCCTTCGATCTCCATCTTCGGGGCTCCATGATCATCTTTGTCACCGGCATGACACCATGATCTCCATCATCATGATCTCCATCATTGTGTCTTCATGAAGTTGTCACGCCAACGACTACTTCTACTTCTATGGCTAACGCGTTTAGCAATAAAGTAAAGTAATTTACATGGCGTTCTTCAATGACACGCAGGTCATACAAAAAATAAAGACAACTCCTATGGCTCCTGCTGGTTGTCATACTCATCGACATGCAAGTCGTGATTCCTATTACAAGAACATGATCTCATACATCACAATATATCAATCATCATTCATCACAACTTCTGGCCATATCACATCACATGACAATTGCTGC
Organism: Triticum dicoccoides; assembly: GCF_002162155.2. Taxonomy (NCBI): domain Eukaryota; kingdom Viridiplantae; phylum Streptophyta; class Magnoliopsida; order Poales; family Poaceae; genus Triticum; species Triticum dicoccoides. The sequence continues at coordinate 449,896,682 of NC_041387.1, read as the reverse complement.
AAAAACAAGTTAGACGTCCTCTAATTGCTGTTGCATCTTTTACGTGGCTGCAATTGGGTTCTAGCAAGAATGTTTTCTTACCTACGAATAACCACAATATGATTTTGTGAACTTCTATTTACCCTTCATAAGGACCCTTTTCGTCGAATCCGCTCCAACTAAAGTAGGAGAGACAGACACCCGCTAGCCACCTTATGCAACTAGTGCATATCAGTCGGTGGAACCTATCTCACGTAAGCGTACGTGTAAGGTCGGTCCGGGCCGCTTCATCCCACAATACCACTGAAGCAAGAAAAGACTAGTAGCGGCAAGCAAGTTGACAAGATCTACGCCCACAACAAAATTGTGTTCTACTCGTGCAATAGAGAACTACGCATAAACCTGGCTCATGATGCCACTATTGGAGAACGTTGCAGAAAATAAAAAATTTCCTATGGTTTCACCAAGATCCATCTATGAGTTCATCTAAGCAACGAGTGAAAGGAGAGATGCATCTACATACCACTTTGTAGATCGCGAGCGGAAGCGTTCAAAAGAACGGGGTTGAAGTAGTCGTTCTCGTCGTGATCCTATCACCGGAGATCCTAGCGCCGAATGCACGGCACCTCCGTGTTCAACACACGTACGGTCAGCGTGACGGCTCCTCCGTATTGATCCAGCAAGGGGGGAGGAGAGGTTGATGATGATCCAGCAGCACGACGGCGTGGTGGTGGATGCAGCAGAACTCCGGCAGGGCTTCGCCAAGCTGCTGCGGGAGGAGGACGAGGTGTAGCAGGGGGAGGGAGGCGCCAAGACACAGGGTGCGGCTGCCCTCCCCCCTGCCCTCCTTTATATAGGCCCCCAGGGGGGCGCCGGCCCTGGGAGATGCAATCTCCCAAGGGGGCGGCGGCCAGGGGGGTGGAGTGCCCCCCAAGCCAAGTGGTGCGCCCCCCCCCCTCACCTAGGGTTTCCAACCCTAGGCGCAGGGGGGCAAGGGGGGAGCACCAGCCCACTAGGGGCTGGTTCCCCTCCCACTTCAGCCCACGGGGCCCTCCGGGATATGTGGCCCCACCCGGTGGACCCCCGGGACCCTTCCGGTGGTCCCGATACAATACCAGGTGACCCCGAAACTTTCCCGATGGCCGAAATAGCACTTCCTATATATAATTCTTTACCTCCGGACCATTCTGAAACTCCTCGTGACGTCCGGGATCTCATCCGGGACTCCGAAAAACATTCAGTTTGCTGCATACTCATATTCATATTACCCTAGCGTCACCGAGCCTTAAGTGTGTAGACCCTATGGGTTCGGGAGACATGTAGACATGACCGAGACGGCTCTCCAGTCAATAACCAACAGCGGGATCTGGATACCCATGTTGGTTCCCACATACTCCTCGATGATCTCATCGGATGAACCACGATGTCGAGGATTCAAGCAACCCCGTATACTATTCCCTTTGTCAGACGGTATGTTACTTGCCCGAGACTCGATCGTCGGTATCCCAATACCTCGTTCAGTCTCGTTACCGGCAAGTCACTTTACTCGTACCGTAATGCATGATCCCGTGACCAGACACTTGGTCACTTTGAGCTCATTATGATGATGCACTACCGAGTGGGCCCAGTGATACCTCTCCGTAATACAGAGTGACAAATCCCAGTCTCGATCCATGTCAACCCAACAGACACTTTCGGAGATACCTGTAGTGCACCTTTATAGTCACCCAGTTACATTGTGACATTTGGTACACCCAAAGCACTCCTATGGCATCCGGGAGTTACACGATCTCATGGTCTAAGGAAAAGATACTTGACATTGGAAAAGCTCTAGAAAAACGAACTACACGATCTTGTGTTATGCTTAGGATTGGGTCTTGTCCATCACATCATTCTCCTAATGATGTGATCCCGTTATCAACGACATCTAATGTCCATAGTCCGGAAACCATGACTATCTGTTGATCAACGAGCTAGTCAACTAGAGGCTTACTAGGGACATATTATGGTCTATGTATTCACACGTGTATTACGATTTCCGGATAATACAATTATAGCATGAATAAAGACAAATATCATGAACAAGGAAATATAATAATAATCCTTTTATTATTGCCTCTAGGGCATATTTCCAACAGTCTTCTTTAGAAGCTTGTGAAGATAAACTCGAATGATGATGTGGCATGCAGTGTCAATGACTTCAGGCCAGAACTTTCTTGAAGTCTTGTACTCATCTAGCATCGTCCGAGCCATCTTGATGAGGGTTCTGTTCTTGCGTTCCACGATGCCATTCTGCTGAGGTGTGTATGGAGCAGAAAACTCATGAGTGATGCCAAGTGTATCAAGGTAAGTGTCGAGGCCGGTGTTCTTGAACTCTGTGCCGTTGTCACTTCTGATGTGCTTGATCTTGACACTGTAATTCGTCATGGCACAATTGGCAAAGCGCCTGAAGACATTCTGCACTTCAGTCTTATAGAGAACTATATGCACCCAGGTATATCTTGAGTAATCATCATCAATAACGAAACCATAGAGACAAGCATTGGTAGTAAGAGTAGAGTAATGAGTAGGGCAGAATAAGTCCATGTGAAGCAGCTCGAAGGGTTGAGATGTCGTCATGATTGCCTTCGAGGGATGCTTGGCCCTAGTCATCTTCCCAGCTTCACAGGCACCACACAGATGGTCTTTTATGAACTTGACGCCTTCGATGCCCACGACATGTTTCTTCTTTGCGAGAGTGTACAATTTCCTCATGCCCGCATGTCCTAGCCTCTAATGCCAAAGCCAGCACTCTGAAGCTTTTGCTAGAAGACATACGGCTAGCTGTGGTCCTGCTGAGAAATCTACCATATATAGATCATCTTTTCGATACCCTTCAAAGACTAGAGATTTGTCAAATTCCATAAGGACAAGGCAACGATATTTTCCAAATATCACAATCATATTGAAATCACATAGCATTGATACAGACATTAAGTTGAAACCAAGCGATTCAACAAGCATCACTTTATCCATGTGCTGATCCTTTGAGATTGCAACTCTACCAAGACCCAATACCTTACTTTTACCAGTGTCAGCAAATGTGATATGACTCTTATCAGATGGTTGAAGAGTTGAATCCATCAGAAGACTTTGATCACCAGTCATGTGCAGCCACTATCCATAATGCATTCTAAAGCTTGAGGTGTCATAGCCTACAGTACAGTTTGGGGGATAGGCTTCACCAAGAGAGTTGTGAAGCATAAACATTTGACGAACAAGTAGAACATAGAAGTTCAGATCTTGGTTAGGATAGATAGGATGAGTGTCAAGGAATCCCGGGACGAAATACATAGTGAGTCCATTTGGGTATTTTATCTTGCACCCAACAAGATGTTTAAGGTCCCCAGCATAAGCGTCAGATGCCTTTGATGTCCGGCTGGAGACCTTTCCCTGCAAAAGAGAGTTAAGTTTTCTTAACCACCCACATTTTCAGGGGTGGCTTAGAAGCAATGAGTATAAGTGCAGCATTTGAGAACTTCGGCTTTGAAGCCCTAGCAAATAGCCTTGTAGGAGGAGAATAATACTCATAGGAATAAGCAAAAAAGTTCTTAGACTTATGAACATAGCGGTTTGATGAAACACGCTCATATTCAAAGTTTTGAGTATGATTTCCCTGCAAAAGAATCCTTTGGACCATAAGAAGCCTTTGGTCTGGGGTTTGTCTTCTTCCCAGGTGGTGTCGTAACGACATTCACGGGAAGACTCTCGAGACACCTTTTGGGTACCCAGATCTTCTTAAGAGGTGGTCCATTCATGTAGTTAGTACCAATATACCTGGCAAACACTTCACCATTCTGATTCCTGAATAGTTTATAGTTTGCATCAAAGATTCATCAATGATAATTGGGTTAGCACTAGTGAAGCCAGATAAGGTAGATGGATCTACAGAAGGTCCCTTAGCAGCAACCCATGTGGTTTTGGGGTACTGCTCAGGCATATAGTAAGAACCATCAACATTCATTTTCCCCTCGAACCCAACACCCTCTTTCCTAGGGTTTCAATTCAGAATCTGCTTTTTAAGGACATCACATAGTGTCTGATGCCCTTTGAGACTTTTGTACATTCCTGTCTCAAGTAATGACTTCAACCTGGCATTCTCATCAGCAATAGTAGTGGTATCCTCAGATGAGGGGTTAGTTACCACATCAGCAGTTGAAGATATTGCAACAGTAGTAGCAGTTGAACATTCAGCAACAGAGACAGCATTATCACGCTCAATAAATTTTAGACATGGTGGTTCAAATCCTTCTTGAGCGGAACTGATCTGCTGAGCGCGGAGTGACTCGTTTTCCTTTTGAAGATCTTCATGAGCCGATATCAATTTCTCAAGTTCTTTCTTCCTTTGAGGATAATCATAGGAAAGCTTTTCATGAGAGGTTGAGAGCGATTCATGACGACTTTCAAGTTCCTCATACTTAACATGAAGATTTTTAATGTCTTCAATTAAGGACTGAGTTTGGGTCATTTCCGTGTCCAATAGGTCATCGCTTTTGTCTAAAAGTTTTTGAATATGTTCCACGGCATTCTGTTGTTCAGTTGCAATTTTAGCAAGTGCTTTGTAGCTAGGTTTAGATTCACATTCAGAGTCATCTTCACTTGATGTTTCAAAGTAAGCATCGCGTGAGTTTACCTTGGCACCACGTGCCATGAAGCAATAGGTGGGAGCAGAGTCATCCTCATCCTTGGCATCAGCGTTGGTGACGAGGCCATTGTCTTCAGTGTTGAAGATGGACTTGGCGACATATGCAGAAGCTAGAGCCAGGCTTGCCACTCCAGAATCAGATTCCTCCACGGACTCCACCTCAGCCTCCTCAGATGCAGACTCCTCCTCTGAATCCATCTCCTTGCCAACAAAAGCACGAGCCTTGCCAGATGAGCTCTTCTTGTGTGAAGAAGACTTCGAGGAAGACTTGGAAGAAGACTTTGAGGATTTCTTCTTGTTGTTGTCATCAGAATCATATTCCTTGCTCTTCTTATTTGTCTCGTTGTCCCACTGTGGACACTAAGAGATGTAGTGACCAGGTTTCTTGCACTTGTGATAGGTTCTCTTCTTGGGATCACGAGAGGAAGCTTCATCATTCATTGAGCTGGATCTTGAAGACTTTCTAAAGTCTTTCTTCTTGGTGAACTTCTAGAACTTCTTTACGAGCATAGCAAGCTCCTTTCCAATGTCTTCAGGATCACCAAAACTGCAGTCAGATTCTTCTTCAGACGAGGAGATGACCTTTGCCTTCAAAGCGCGAGTACGGCCATAGTTGGGACCATAGATATCTCTTTTCTCAAATAGCTGGAACTCATGTGTGTTGAGCCTCTCAAATATGTCAGACGGATCAAGAGTCTTGAAGTCAGGGCGCTCTTGAATCATCAGGGCCAGGGTGTCAAATGAGTTGTCAAGAAATCTCAGAAATGTCTTGACGATTTCGTGCTTGGTGATCTCAGTGGCGCCGAGTGCATGAAGCTCATTGGTGATATCAGTGAGGCGATCGAATGTGAGCTGGACATTCTCACTGTCATTTCTCTTGAAGCGGTTGAAGAGATTGCGAAGAACATTGATCCTTGAATCTCTCTGTGTTGAGACGCCTTCATTGACCTTGGAGAGCCTGTCCCAGACCAGCTTTGCAGTTTCCAGAGCACTCACACAACCATACTGCCCCTTGGTCAGATGACCACAGATAATGTTCTTGGCAGTTGAGTCCAATTGCACAAACTTCTTGACATTAGTAGGAGTGACACCTTCACCAGTCTTGGGAACGCCATTCTTGACGACATACCAGAGATCGACATTAATGGCTTCAAGATGCATGCACATCTTATTCTTCCATTAGGGGTAATCAGTGCCATCAAAGACAGGGCACGCAGCGGAGACTTTGATTATCCCTACAGTCGACATAGCTAAACTCCAGGTGGTTAAACCGAATCACACAGAACAAGGGAGCACCTTGCTCTGATACCAATTGAAAGTGCTAGTATTCGACTAGAGGGGGGTGAATAGGCAATTTTTATAAAAGTCTTCAAAACATGGGCCGAAGACAAACGATAGAATGACCCTATTGATATGCAGCGGAAGGTAGACTACACTAGACAAGCCATAGTCAAGTAAGCAATGAAGTGAAAGCACGAAGACTATAAGCAGCTAGGTAGGTTGGATCAGGATGGAAGATAGTATGAAGCCAAACAGACAACAGTCTTCACACAGTGAAGTCAAACAGAAAAGGCAAGTAGGCAAAGACTTCACGAACACAAACTGTAAGTAAGATGAGAGAGGTAGGATAGAACCAGTTGCTCGGAGAGGACAAGAGATTTGTTGGACCAGTTCCAGTTGCTATGACAACTGTACGTCTGGTTAGGGAGGCTGAGATTCAACTCAGAACACCGAGTCTTCAACTTATTCCCCTTGAGCTAAGAACACTTAGTCCTCACACAATCACTCTGGTAAGTCTTCAAGGGAGACTTCCAAACCTTCACAGACTTCGTTCACCGGCAATCCACAATGACTCTTGGATGCTCAGAACGCGACGCCTAACCAGCTGGAGGATTCAAAGTCCTCAAGTGTAATAAGTCTTCAGATCACGCGGACAGAAAGACTTCTGTGATGCCTAACACTCTTTTGGCTCTGGGTGTTTTGGGCTTTGTCCTTGCAAGGATTCTCTCTCAAAGGGTTCGGAGGTGGGATGCTCTCAAATGACAAAAGCCGTGCACTAACTCTGAGCAGCCACCAATTTATGGTGTAGGGGGTGGGCTATTTATAGCCAGGAGGCAACCCGACCTAATTTGTCCAAAATGACCCTGGGTCACTAAGGAACTAACACGTGTCCAACGGTCAGATTTCAAACACACGCGGCAGCTTGACTTGGGCTACAAGTAAAGCTGACTCATCCAGCTCTGGATAAGATTTTGTCTCATTGTCTTCACTCGAAGACATAGGATTTGGTTGAGCATCACATCAGGTAGGACCTTGAAGTATGTCTAGAGGGGGGTGATTAGACTACTTGACCAATTAAAAACTTAGCCTTTTCCCAATTTTAGAGTTTGGCAGATTTTAGCTATCTTAGGACAAGTCAAGCAATCATCACACAATTCAAGCAAGCATGCAAAGAGTATATAGGCAGCGGAAATTAAAGCATGCAACTTGCAAGAAAGTAAAGGGAAGGGTTTGGAGGATTCAAACGCAAGTGGAGACACAGATGTTTTTGGCGTGGTTCCGATAGGTGGTGCTATCGTACATCCACGTTGATGGAGACTTCAACCCACGAAGGGTAACGGTTGCGCGAGTCCACAGAGGGCTCCACCCATGAAGGGTCCACAAAGAAGCAACCTTGTCTATCCCACCATGGCCGTTGCCCACGAAGGACTTGCCTCACTAGCGGTAGATCTTCACGAAGTAGGCGATCTCCTTGCCCTTACAAACTCCTTGGTTCAACTCCACAATCTTGTCGGAGGCTCCCAAGTGACACCTAGCCAATCTAGGAGACACCACTCTCCAAGAAGTAACAAATGGTGCGTTGATGATGAACTCCTTGCTCTTGTGCTTCAAATGATAGTCTCCCCAACACTCAACTCTCTCTCATAGGTTTTGGAACTGGTGGAAAGAAGATTTGAGTGGAAAGCAACTTGGGGAAGGCTAGAGATCAAGATTCATATGGTAGGAATGGAATATCTTGGCCTCAACACATGAGTAGGTGGTTCTCTCTCAAAAATGGTAAGTTGGAAGTGTAGGTTTGTTCTGATGGCTCTCTCCACGAATGAAGAGGAGGTGGAGGGGTATATATAGCCTCCACACAAAATCTAACCGTTACCCACAATTTACCAAACTTGGTGGGACCGAATCATTAAACTTGGTCGGACCGATTCAGTAAACCTAGTGACCGTTAGGATTTTCGGTGGGACCGAAATGCAACTCGGTAAGACCAATATGGTTAGGGTTAGGGCATAACGTAATCTCGGTAAGAGAGATTACACAATCTCGGTGAGACCGATTTTGGTAATAAGCTAACCAGAGAGTTGGTCAGGTAAACTCGGTGGGACCGATTTTCTCTTTTCGGTGAGACCGAAATGTTACAAAAGGGAAACTGAGAGTTTACATTGCAATCTCGGTGGGACCAATCTCTCACTTCAGTTAGACCGAAATTTTACGAAGGGAAACAGAGAGATTACAATCCCATCTCGGTGAGACCGAGATCCCTATTGGTAGGACCGATTTACCTAGGGTTTGTGGTAGTGGTTATGACATTAGAACTCGGTGGCGCCGGATAGGAAGAATCGGTGTGACCAATTTTGGCTTTAGGTTTAGGTCATTTGTGGATGTGGGAAAGTAGTTGAGGGTTTTTGGAGCATATTACCAAGCACATGAAGCAGGAGGCTCATTAAGCAACACATCATCCCTCCTTGATAGTATTGGCTTTTCCTATAGACTCAATGTGATCTTGGATCACTAAAATGTAAAATGAAGAGTCTTGAGCTTTTGAGCTTGAGCCAATCCTTTGTCATTAGTATTTTGAGGGATCCACTTTCATCATCCATGCCATGCCATTCATTGAGCTTTCCTGAAATAATAGTCTTGGAATAGCATTAGCTCAATGAGCTATATGTTGTTATGAATTACTAAAACCACCTAGGGATAGTTGCACTTTCAATCTCTCGCTTTTTGGTAATTGATGACATAATATAGATCAAAGCTTCGACAAATGATAATAAGATTGAAAAACATCGTCGCTTTGAGAAGTATGTGATAAGCAAGAGCTCCCCCTAAATTTGTGCATAGTTTAAGATTTGCTTTGGACTGCAAATGCACAAGGAATTAGGCTCATGGGTTACTCTTCCATGTCACATACATCTTGGTGGAGTGCTCAAAATGATAAAGATTGAATACATGCACTCATCACCAAGCAAAGTGAATGATCACATATGGATAGATAAGATAATATCATCAAACATGCATAAGTGTAGCTTATGATCAAACACATGATCATCAATGTCTCACAAAAACAGCATAGTATCTCAAGCAATCAAAAGCAAACAAAGTTTAACCACCAAACCAAGAGAGAACAAAAGCAACACCCTCTCTCTCGAAGCCTATGATCTATACATTTTTCTCCCCCTTTGGCAACAAGTTACCAAAAAGTTCATAGAAAATGCATAGTGCTAGATCGACTCTCAGGCTTGATCTTAAGGTGGTGGTGTAGAGATGGATCCTTGGACGAAGGCTTCAGTTGATGTAGAGGGAGCTGGAGGAGTTGGTGCTGGTGTTGGGGAACGTAGTAATTTCAAAAAAATTCCTACGCACACGCAAGATCATGGTGATGGCATAGCAACGAGAGAGGAGAGTATTGTCCATGTACCCTCGTAGACCGTAAGCGGAAGCGTTATGACAACGCGGTTGATGTAGTCGTACGTCTTCACGATCCGACCGATCCAAGTACCGAACGTACGGCACCTCCGAGTTCAGCACACGTTCAGCTCGATGACGATCTCCGGGCTCCGATCCAGCAAAGCGTCGGGGATGAGTTCCGTCAGCACGGTGGCATGGTGACGATGATGATGTTCTACCGGCGCAGGGCTTCGCCTAAACTCCGGGACGATATGACCGAGGTGGAATATGGTGGAGGGGGGCACCGCACACGGTTAAGGAACGATCCGTAGATCAACTTGTGTGTCCTAGGGTGCCCCCTGCCCTCGTATATAAAGGAGCCAAGGGGGAGGGGGCGGCCGGCCAAGGAGGACTCCAAGGGGGAGTCCTACTCCCACCGGGAGTAGGACTCCCTTCTTTCCTAGTTGGAGTAGGAGAAGGGGGAAGGAGGAGGAAGAGGGGAAGGAAAGGGGGGCGCCGCCCCCCTCTCCTTATCCTATTCGGACAAGGGAGGGGAGGGGGCGCAGCCCACCTATTGCCTCCTCTCCTCTTCTCCCTTAGGGCCCATGAAGGCCCAATAACCCCCAGGAGGGTTCCGGTAACCCCCCGGTACTCCAGTAAAATGCCGATTTCACCCGGAACACTTCCGATGTCCAAACATAGGCTTCCAATATATCAATCTTTATGTCTCGACCATTTCGAGACTCCTCGTCATGTCCGTGATCACATCCGGGACTCCAAACAAACTTCGGTACATCAAAACTTATAAACTCATAATAAAACTGCCATCGTAACGTTAAGCGTGCGGACCCTACGGGTTCGAGAACTATGTAGACATGACCTAGAACTATTCTCGGTCAATAACCAATAGCGGGACCTGGATGCCCATATTGGCTCCTACATATTCTACGGAGATCTTTATCGGTCAAACCGCATAACAACATACGATGTTCCCTTTGTCATCGGTATGTTACTTGCCCGAGATTCGATCGTCGGTATCCAATACCTAGTTCAATCTCATTACCGACAAGTCTCTTTACTCGTTACGTAATGCATCATTCCATAACTAACTCATTAGCTACATTGCTTGCAAGGCTTATAGTGATGTGCATTACCAAGAGGGCCCAGAGATACCTCTCCGACAATCAGAGTGACAAAACCTAATCTCGAAATACGCCAACCCAACATGTACCATTGGAGACACCTGTAGTACTCCTTTATAATCACCCAGTTACGTTGTGACGTTTGGTAGCACCCAAAGTGTTCCTCCGGTAAATGGGAGTTGCATAATCTCATAGTTACAGGAACATGTATAAGTCATGGAAAAAGCAATAGCAATATACTAAATGATCAAGTGCTAGGCTAACGGAATGGGTCATGTCAATCACATCATTCTCCTAATGATGTGATCCCATTAATCAAATGACAACACATGCCTATGGTTAGGAAACATAACCATCTTTGATTAATGAGCTAGTCAAGTAGAGGCATACTAGTGACGTTATGTTTGTCTATGTATTCACACATGTATCATGTTTCCGGTTAATACAATTGTAGCATGAATAATAAACATTTATCATGATATGAGGAAATAAATAATAACTTTATTATTGCCTCTAGGGCATATTTCCTTCAGTCTCCCACTTGCACTAGAGTCAATAATCTAGATTACACAGTAATGATTCTAACACCCATGGAGTCTTGGTGCTGATCATCTTTTGCTTGTGAGAGAGTCTAGTCAATGGGTCTGCAATATTTAGATCCATATGTATCTTGCAAATCTCTATGTCTCCCACCTGGACTTGGTCCCGGATGGAATTGAAGCGTCTCTTGATGTTCTTGGTCCTCTTGTGAAATCTGGATTCCTTTGCCAAGGCAATTTAACCAGTATTGTCACAGAAGATCTTCATTGGTCCCGATGCACTAGGTATGACACCTAGATCGGAAATGAACTCCTTCATCCAGACTCCTTCATTTGCTTCTTCCGAAGCAGCTATGTACTCCGCTTCACATGTAGATCCCGCCACGACGCTTTGTTTAGAACTGCACCAACTTACAGCTCCATCGTTTAATAAAAACACGTATCCGGTTTGCGATTTAGAATCGTCCGGATCAGTGTCAAAGCTTGCATCGACGTAACCATTTACGACTAGCTCTTTGTCACCTCCATATATGAGAAACATATCCTTAGTCCTTTTCAGGTATTTCAGGATGTTCTTGACCGCTGTCCAGTGATCCACTCCTGGATTACTTTGGTACCTTCCTGCCAAGCTTATTGCTAAGCACACGTCAGGTCTGGTACACAGCATTGCATAAATGATAGAGCCTATGGCTGAAGCATAGGGAACATCTTTCATTTTCTCTCTATCTTCTGTTGTGGTCGGGCATTGAGTCTGACTCAACTTCACACCTTGTAGCACGGGCAAGAACCCTTTCTTTGCCTGATCCATTTTGAACTTTTTCAAAACTTTATCAAGGTATGTGCTTTGTGAAAGTCCAATTAAGCGTCTTAATCTATCTCTATAAATCTTGATGCCTAATATGTAAGCAGCTTCACCGAGGTCTTTCATTGAAAATCATTTATTCAAGTATCCCTTTATGCTATCCAGAAACTCTATATCATTTCCAATTAATAATATGTCATCTACATATAATATCAGAAATGCTACAGAGCTCCCACTCACTTTCTTGTAAATACAGGCTTCTCCAAAAGTCTGTATAAAACCATATGCTTTGATCACACAATCAAAGCGTTTATTCCAACTCCGAGATGCTTGCACCAGTCCATAGATGGATCGCTGGAGCTTGCATACTTTGTTAGCACCTTTTGGATCAACAAAACCTTCTGGTTGCATCATATACAACTCTTCTTCCAGAAATCCATTCAAGAATGCAGTTTTGACATCCATTTGCCAAATTTCATAATCATAAAATGCGGCAATTGCTAACATGATTCGGACAGACTTAAGCATCGCTACGGGTGAGAAAGTCTCGTCGTAGTCAACCCCTTGAACTTGTCAAAAACCTTTTGCAACAAGTCGAGCTTTATAGACAGTTACATTACCATCAGCGTCAGTCTTCTTCTTAAAGATCCATTTATTCTCAATGGCTTGCCGATCATCGGGCAAGTCAACCAAAGTCCATACTTTGTTCTCATACATGGATCCCATCTCAGATTTCATGGCCTCTAGCCATTTTGCGGAATCTGGGCTCATCATCGCTTCCTCATAGTTCGTAGGTTCATCATGGTCAAGTAACATGACTTCCAGAATAGGATTACCGTACCACTCTGGTGTGGATCTTACTCTGCTAGACCTACGAGGTTCAGTAGAAACTTGATCTGAAGTTTCATGATCAATATCATTAGCTTCCTCACTAATTGGTGTAGTTGTGACAGGAACCGGTTCTTGTGATGAACTACTTTCCAATAAGGGAGCAGGTGCGGTTACCTCATCAAGTTCTACTTTCCTCCCACTCACTTCTTTCGAGAGAAACTCCTTCTCTAGAAAGGATCCGATTTTAGCAATGAAAATCTTGCCCTCAGATATGTGATAGAAGGTGTACCCAATAGTCTCTTTTGGGTATGCTATGAAGACACATTTCTCCGATTTAGTGTAACGCCCGGATAACTAAGCTACAGTAATCCCAAGTTAATGGTGCCATGTCGTCATTTTCACTGTTGCTAAATCCGCCTTTGATTCAATCCGGTTCAATTCAAATTTAAGTAGAAGTCAAAATTTAAAGTCTTCAAAATATCAAAACTAAAATATTCACAATATTCTATAAATTCCCTTGATCATTGTCATGTTGAAACCAACCCCTTTTGGATTCCCAAAGTGACACTGAAATTTATTTAGTGGTCTAGCAACATTTCAAATTGGCCTTTTCAATTTCTAAAAATAGTTAAGCACTCCCAAGTGCTTGGAAACTTTTTGTAGCAACCCAGAATATTGCGCAGTATTTTTGTGCCAAGTTTTGTGTTAAACAAAACTCTTTTAGTAGCTCAATTATAATACAAGTAGGAAATAAATAAATAAATGGAAAGTACAAAATAAAATGGCCTAATCTACTAGGCACTATGGCCCATCTAACAAACTGGACGGACCAGCCCGCAACACCCGTGTCTCCTCCTTCCTACTGCTCCTCCGACTGTGCCCGCGCTCGCTCGTCCCCGCCAAGCCAGCTTGCCGTCCGTGCCGCTATAGGAGCCCGTGGATGGATAAGGGCCTCGCCCTCGACACCCTTGGCAACTCTATCTACTTCCCCTCGCCCTCTCCGCCTCTCCCCCTCCCCACCAGAACCCCTTCCCCCACGCGCTTCTGCTTCTCCTCTCCGCCATGGCCTCGCCAATGTGAAGCCCGCGGCCACCGTCGCCCGTTCGCCGCTCCGACAAGTCCGGGAGCTCCATCGTGGTCCGGCTCTTCTTCCTCGACACTGGATCGGGACCGGGGGCGCCACCGCCGTCACATTCTTCCTCTTCGTCATCTACGGCCATCGCGCGACCTCACCGTCGATCTCCACCACCGGCGCCTCCCGGCCTCGCCAAGCTCGTCCAAGGCATCCCCAGGGTGAGCCCTCCTCCGGATCCCCCTTCCTCTGCCTCGATTCGGTCGACGTTTGCCGTCCCCGAGCACATCCGAGCTCGCATCGCACGTACGCATACGCGTACAGGCGTACATATGTGCGTGCGTGAACTGCTGCTACTTAACTGTCGTCCGTTGCTGCGACATACTGCTGCTGCCGCGCGCCCGTCCTGGCCTCGCCTCCGCCTGCCGCTGCTCGCTGGGCATCGCCCGCCGCCGCCTAGCGCACCCCTGCTGCTCCTTGTGTTGCATTGCTGCTCCTATGGCTACTCTGCTCTGCTTGCTACTGCTGTCGCTGCACTCCTGCTCTGCTTGCTGTTGCTCACAGCCGCTGCTCTCTACCGCTGCTGCTGCTCCCTAGTGCTACTGCCACTGTTGGCCATGGCCGCCGTGGCTTGAGCCTCGTGCGTGCTAGCCATGGCAAGCACACAGCCAGGCCTGGCTGTGCCGCTGCCAATGGCCAGCCTAATTAGTAGGTTTGATTAGTTTAGGCTAAATTAGGTGTTAATTAGTCTAAGGCTTTTGCAAGTGGACCCCGGCTAGTTAATATAATTAACTAGAATAGTTTAGTTGTTGTCCATGACATGTGGCCCCACCTTGACTAGTTGACCAGTCAAAGTGCTGACTGTATATCACCTAGCCAATGACAGATGGCCCCCACTGCACTGTTCACTGTTGACTCAGTCAACATCTGACTGGACCTTTGACTTTGACCTTGACCCATTGTCATACTCTATGGCTGGAATAGCGCTAGGTAACAAAAGTTTAATCTGCTTTTATTTTTCGAATTTAAAATAAATCCAGTAATTTGGAAATTCAATAAAACTTAGAAAATTAATAGAAAATAAACCGTAGCTCTAATGAAAATGTTTTCTACATGAAAGTTGCTCAGAAAAATCCAACGAATCTAAATATGTGGTTCGTTCATCTGCCACATGCCCCTAGCATGCTGAACATGGAACTTTTCCCCTCCGGTCATCTATCTGACACAGGTCCGGAACCGGGAAAACATTCCCGGTCGACTTCCCCCCTTGCTGGTATCGTGTAGCACCGCGTTAGAACATGTCTAGCTATGCATGTTGTCCTGTTATGCACTTGCTTACTATGTATTTACTGTTTCTCCCCCCTCTTCTCTTCGGTAGACCCCGTGGCGGCTGTCGATGCCGCTGTGATCGACTACGTCACCGACGACCCCTCCTTCTTGTCTGAGCAACCAGGCAAGCCCCCCCTTTGATCATCCCGATATCGCCCATTCCTTTCTCTCATGCTTGCATTAGATTTTGCTATTGTTATTGTATGCTCCTATTCTGATGCATAGCCTGCTTTTGTATCTGTTATTGTACCGTACCTTCTTATCCTAAACTGCTTAGTATAGGTTGGTTAGTGATCCATCAGTGACCCCCACCTTGTCCTTGTTACCCCTGCTTCATCATTGAAGACCCGATCAATGGGATTGAAGACCAGGCCCCGACACCGCACATCACTTTCCCCTTAGTTGCTCGACACTGCTGGGTTACTATCGAGTGCCGAGGGTGAGACCTCTACAGCACTTCTGATGTTAACCCTGTAGTGTAGCTATTCGGTCGTGGTCATCGAGGGTGATTCCACCTTAACCACTTCCAATATGACTCTGTCGTGCAACCCCTCAAGTGTGAACCTCGGGGGTGATTCCTCTTACGTTCACCTTGATGATTACATTGAGTGGAATTCACCGGGGGTGATTCCTCGGGTTTTCCCCTTGATGTTTAAACACATAGTTACTATGGTTACTATGACCTTACACTGAACCATGTTACTAAAGACGGGTCGACCCTGAGGGGTGCCCGCGTGAGCATAATTGCGAGTGATGAGGAGTCGGGTTGACCTGGAAGGGGCCCGTGAGATAATTACGAGGCTTGGCCGGGCATTCTTAGCCCTTGCCGCAAGTCCTCGAGACGGGGCAACAGGGTCACATCTTTCATGAGTCTCTGCTTGTTACAGCGCGTTCCCAATCCATTACGATTTGGATATTTGATCCGAGGGGCCTCTGGCTTGATAGCACTAACCATCACGTGGGCATAGTATGGGCGTTCTACGTCGTATGCATCAGCCGAAGCTTAATAGACGTCAGCGACTGAGCGGCGCGCGCCGGGTTGGACTGGTTACGCCTTCTCTTGTATAAGGGAGGCTAGGTCTGCTCACCGGCCGCGTACGCAACATGCAGGAGTTTCCGGGGAGATGGCCCATGACCCCTGGGGGCATAGGTTTAGTCCGGCGTGCTGACCTCTCTATTAGGTCTAGGTCGGGTTACAGCGTATTGTTTGGCCGAGGCCGGGCATGACCCAGGAAAGTGTGTCCGGCTGGAGTTAATCAAGCGTGGTGGGTAAGTTGGTACACCCCTACAGGGAAGAAAACATCTATCGATAGCCTGTCCTACGGTAACGGACACTCGGAGTTGTATCCCGATCGATACAACTAGAACTGGATACTTGTGATGAGAATTGGATGGTGATGAGAATTGAATTGTGATGATAATTGGATAGTATGGCTCTAGAATTGCTTTCTCGCAGGGAGTCGAGAAAGGATCTCTGGCCGAGGTTGATAACACTACTACTACTTTACTTTATGCTACTCTACTCCCTCCTGTTTGCTGCAAGATGGTGGTTTCCAGAAGATGCTAGTCTTCGATAGGACTAGGCCTTCTCTCTACTCTGGCATTTCTGCAGCCAAGTCCACATATACAGCCTTTCTTTGATAATGTTGCATATGTAGTGTAGATCCTTGCTTGCGAGTACTTTGGATGAGTACTCACGGTTGCTTTGCTCCCCCTTTCCCCTTCTTTCTTCTTTCTGGTTGATGCAACCAGATGGTGGAGTCCAGGAGCCAGATGCCACCTTTGACGACTGCTACTACACCGAGGGCGTCTACTATCACGTGACGGAGACCGCCGATGACCAGGAGTAGTTAGGAGGCTCCCAGGCAGGAGGCCTTGCCTTTTCGATCAATGTTGCTTTTGTGCTAGCCTCCTTAAGGCAAACATGTCTAACTTATGTCTGTACTCAGATATTGTTGCTTTCGCTGACTCTTGTGTTTTCGAGCTTATGTATTCGAGCCCTCGAGGCCCCTGGCTTGTAATATAAAGCTTGTATTATTTTAATTTGTGTCTAGAGTTGTGTTGTGATATCTTCCCGTGAGTCCCTGATCTTGATCGTACACATTTGCGTGCATGATTAGTGTACGATTGAATCGAGGGCGTCACATTTAGGTTCGAGCTTATCTGGTTGAAGTTTCTTCACATAAGCATCGCAGCCCCAAACTTTAAGAAAGGACAACTTTGGTTTCTTGCCAAACCATAGTTCATAAGGCGTTGTCTTAACGGATTTTGATGGTGCCCTATTCAACATGAATGTGGCCATCTCTAAAGCATAACCCCAAAACGATGGCGGTAAATCAGTAAGAGACATCATAGATCGCACCATATCTAGTAAAGTACGATTACGATGTTCGGACACACCATTTCGTTGTGGTGTTCCGGGTGGCGTGAGTTGCGAAACTATTCCGCATTGTTTCAAGTGTAGACCAAACTCATAACTCAAATATTCTCCTCCACGATCATATAGTAGAAACTTTATTTTCTTGTTACGATGATTTTCCACTTCACTCTGAAATTCTTTGAACTTTTCAAATGTTTCAGACTTGTGTTTCATTAAGTAGATATACCCATATCTGCTCAAATCATGTGTGAAGGTGATAAAATAACGATACCCGCCGCGAGCCTCAACATTCATTGGACCACAAACATCAGTATGTATGATTTCCAACAAATCAGTTGCTTGCTCCATAGTTCCAGAGAACGGCGTTTTAGTCATCTTGCCCATGAGGCACGGTTAGCAAGTACCAAGTGATTCATAATCAAGTGATTCCAAAAGCCCATCAGTATGGAGTTTCTTCATGCGCTTTATACAGATATGACCAAAACGGCACTGCCACAAATAAGTTGCACTATCATTATCAACTCTGCATCTTTTGGTTTCAACACTATGAATATGTGTATCACTACTATCGAGATTTAATAAAAATAGACCACTCTTCAAGGGTGCATGACCATAAAAGATATTACTCATATAAATAGAACAACCATTATTCTCTGATTTAAATGAATAACCGTCTCGCATCAAACAAGATCCAGATATAATGTTCATGCTCAACGCTGGCACCAAATAACAATTATTTAGGTCTAAAACTAATCCCGATGGTAGATGTAGAGGTAGCGTGCCGACTGCGATCACATCGACTTTGGAACCATTTCCCACGCGCATCGTCACCTTGTCCTTAGTCAATCTTCGCTTAATCCGTAGTCCCTGTTTCGAGTTGCAAATATTAGCAACAGAACCAGTATCAAATACCCAGGTACTACTGCGAGCATTAGTAAGGTACACATCAATAACATGTATATCACATATACCTTTGTTCACTTTGCCATCCTTCTTATCCGCCAAATACTTGGGGCAGTTCTGCTTCCAGTGTCCAGTCTGCTTGCAGTAGAAGCACTCAGTCTCAGGCTTAGGTCCAGACTTGGGTTTCTTCTCTTGAGCAGCAACTTGTTTGCTGTTCTTCTTGAAGTTCCCCTTATTCTTCCCTTTGCCCTTTTTCTTGAAACTGGTGGTCTTGTTAACCATCAACACTTGATGCTCCTTCTTGATTTCTACCTCCGCGGCTTTCAGCATTGCGAAGAGCTCGGGAATAGTTTTGTCCATCCCTTGCATATTATAGTTCATCACGAAGCTCTTGTAGCTTGGTGGCAATGATTGAAGAATTCTGTCAATGACACTATCATCAGGAAGATTAACTCCCAATTGAATCAAGTGATTATTATACCCAGACATTTTGAGTATGTGTTCACTGACAGAACTATTCTCCTCCATCTTGCAGCTATAGAACTTATTGGAGACTTCATATCTCTCAATCCGGGCATTTGCTTGAAATATTAACTTCAACTCCTGGAACATCTCATATGCTCCATGACGTTCAAAACGTCGTTGAAGACCCGGTTCTAAGCCGTAAAGCATGGCACACTGAACTATCGAGTAGTCATCAGCTTTGCTCTGCCAGACGTTCTTAACGTCGTCAGTTGCATCAGTAGCAGGCCTGGCACCCAGCGGTGCTTCCAGGACGTAATTCTTCTATGCAGCAATGAGGATAATCCTCAGGTTACGGACCCAGTCCGTGTAATTGCTACCATCATCTTTCAACTTTGCTTTCTCAAGGAACGCATTAAAATTCAACGGAACAACAGCACGAGCCATCTATCTACAACAAACATAGACAAGCAAAATACTATCAGGTACTAAGTTCATGATAAATTTAAGTTCAATTAATCATATTACTTAAGAACTCCCACTTAGACAGACATCTCTCTAGTCATCTAAGTGATTACGTGATCCAAATCAACTAAACCATGTCAGATCATCACGTGAGATGGAGAAGTTTCAATGGTGAACATCACTATGTTGATCATATCTACTATATGATTCACGTTCGACCTTTCGGTCTCTATGTTCCGAGGCCATATCTGTATATGCTAGGCTCATCAAGTTTAACCTGAGTATTCTGCGTGTGCAACTGTTTTGCACCCATTGTATTTGAATGTAGAGCCTATCACACCCGATCATCACGTGGTGTCTCGGCACGAAGAACTTTCGCAACGGTGCATACTCAGGGAGAACACTTCTTGATAATTTAGTGAGAGATCATCTTAAAATGCTACCGTCAATCAAAGCAAGATAAGATGCATAAAGGATAAACATCACATGCAATCAATATAAGTGATATGATACGGCCATCATCATCTTGTGCTTGTGATCTCCATCTTTGAAGCACCATCGTGATCACCATCGTCACCGGCATGACACCTTGATCTCCATGTAGCATCGTTGTTGTTACGCCATCTATTGCTTCTACGACTATCGCTACCGCTTAGTGATAAAGTAAAGCAATTACAGGGCGTTTGCATTTCATACAATAAAGCGACAACCATATGGCTCCTGCCAGTTGCCGATAACTTCGGTTACAAAACATGATCATCTCATACAATAAAATATAGCATCACGTCTTGACCATATCACATCACAACATGCCCTGCAAAAACAAGTTAGACGTCCTCTACTTTGTTGTTGCAAATTTTACGTGGCTGCTACGGGCTTAGAAAGAATCGTTCTTACCTATGCATCAAAACCACAATGATAGTTCATCAAGTTAGTGTTGGTTTAACCTTCGCAAGGACCAGGCGTAGCCACACTCGGTTCAACTAAAGTTGGAGAAACAGACACCCGCTAGTCACCTGTGTGCAAAGCACGGCGGTAAAACAAGTCTCGCGTAAGCGTACGCGTAATGTCGGTCCGGGCCGCTTCATCCAACAATACCGCTGAACCAAAGTATGACATGCTGGTAAGCAGTATGACTTGTATCGCCCACAACTCACTTGTGTTCTACTCGTGCATATGACATCTACGCATAAAACCTGGCTCGGATGCCACTGTTGGGGAACGTAGTAATTTCAAAAAAATTCCTACGCACACGCAAGATCATGGTGATGGCATAGCAACGAGAGAGGAGAGTATTGTCCACGTACCCTCGTAGACCGTAAGCGGAAGCGTTATGACAATGCGGTTGATGTAGTCGTATGTCTTCACGATCCGACCGATCCAAGTACCGAACGTATGGCACCTCTGAGTTCAGCACACATTCAGCTCGATGACGATCTCCGGGCTCCGATCCAGCAAAGCTTCAGGGATGAGTTCCGTCAGCACGACGGCGTGGTGACGATGATGACGTTCTACCAGCGCAGGGCTTCGCCTAAACTCCGCGACGATATGACCGAGGTGGAATATGGTGGAGGGGGGCACCGCACACGGTTAGGAACGATCCGTAGATCAACTTGTGTGTCCTAGGGTGCCCCCTGCCCCCGTATATAAAGGAGCCAAGGGGGAGGGGGCGGCCGGCCAAGGAGGGCGCGCCAAGGGGGAGTCCTACTCCCACCGGGAGTAGGACTCCCTTCTTTCCTAGTTGGAGTAGGAGAAGGGGGAAGGAGGAGGAAGAGGCGAAGGAAAGGGGGGGCGCCGCCCCCCTCTCCTTTTCCTATTCAGACTAGGGAGGGGAGGGGTGCAGCCCACCTCTTGCCTCCTCTCCTCTTCTCCCTTAGGGCCCATGAAGGCCCAATAACCCCCAGGAGGGTTCCGGTAACCCCCCGGTACTCCGGTAAAATGCCGATTTCACCCGAAACACTTTCGATGTCCAAACATAGGCTTCCAATATATCAATCTTTATGTCTCGACCATTTCGAGACTCCTCGTCATGTCCGTGATCACATCCGGGACTCCGAACAAACTTCGGTACATCAAAACTTATAAACTCATAATAAAACTGTCATCATAACGTTAAGCATGCGGACCCTACGGGTTCGAGAACTATGTAGACATGACATAGAACTATTCTCGGTCAATAACCAATAGCAGGACCTGGATGCCCATATTGGCTCCTACATATTCTATGAAGATCTTTATCGGCCAAACCACATAACAACATACGTTGTTCCCTTTGTCATCGGTATGTTACTTGCCCGAGATTCGATCATCGGTATCCAATACCTAGTTCAATCTCGTTACCGGCAAGTCTCTTTACTCGTTACGTAATGCATCATTCCGTAACTAACTCATTAGCTACATTGCTTGCAAGGCTTATAGTGATGTGCATTACCGAGAGGGCCCAGAGATACCTCTCCGACAATCGGAGTGACAAAACCTAATCTCGAAATACGCCAACCCAACATGTACCATTGGAGACACCTGTAGTACTCCTTTATAATCACCCGGTTATGTTGTGATGTTTGGTAGCACCCAAAGTGTTCCTGCGGTAAATGGGAGTTGCATAATCTCATAGTTACAGGAACATGTATAAGTCATGAAGAAAGCAATAGCAATATACTAAACGATCAAGTGCTAGGCTAACAGAATGGGTCATGTCAATCACATCATTCTCCTAATGATGTGATCCCATTAATCAAATGACAACACATGCCTATGGTTAGGAAACATAACCATCTTTGATTAATGAGCTAGTCAAGTAGAGGCATACTAGTGACGTTATGTTTGTCTATGTATTCACACATGTATCATGTTTCCGGTTAATACAATTCTAGCATGAGTAATAAACATTTATCATGATATGAGGAAATAAATAATAACTTTATTATTGCCTCTAGGGCATATTTCCTTCAGCTGGAGCTGGTTGCACTGGAGCTATAGGAGTTGTAGCTGGTTCAGATGATGTGGCTCTGGTGTTTGGCACAGGCACTGCAGCTGACCTCTGAGCTCTAGGCACTCTGGCAAATACATTAGTGGTAGTCTTGCCCTTCCTCTCCTGCATGTCATCCTGTAGCTGCTCCACAACTGACTGAATCTCAGTTACTTTGACATCTAGATCATAGAATTTTTGTTCCATTATTCTTTCCAAGCTCTCCTGGTTTTGAGTTAGGGTGTCCAACCCCTTCTCAATCCTCAGTGTTGATGCTATCAAGTAACCAAGATGCTCCTGCTTGTTCTTCAGAAAGTACTCAGATGCCTCCTCTTGAGTTGGCATCTTGGCAGCCTTCTCTTTCCTTGCCTTCTCCTTCTTCTCTTGAGCTTGTACTGATGATGGTTCATTCTCAGTCATGACAACCTGATTGTCCTCAAAGTCTGGATAAAGAGGAAAACGTTCCTTATCCAATAGATATTTTCCTGTGTCCATCTTTGAGTTAATCAACTCCTGAATCTGAGGGGCATATCCACAGCTTCTCTTTTGATGTGTTGCTGCCCTCTTAATCGTCTCAACCATAAGGCTCATGACCTTGAATTTCTGTGGCACATCAAATATATGCAACATGTTGATTGCATGCCCTCTAATCATGTTGTGGTCACCAGACTTAGGAAACAGAGTGTGCCTTAGGATCCAGTTGATCGTAGGCATCCCTGACAGAAGAAAGTGGACTGATCCAAAGGAGAAAGTCTCTAGAGCTTTTGTCTGGAATCTCCTTGTACATATGTTTCATAGTATTGTGTCCCATTTTCTTCTTGGCATAGACATCCAAGTCATCTTCACTCTCCTTGGGGGCATTGATCAGTTTTGCCCACTCCTCAACGGTTGACTGGTACCTCGTACCTTCTGACATCCACACTATTCTGCCATCTGGATAGAAGTGTGATGTGGAGTAGAATTGCATAATGAGTTCATCATTCCAGTTGGTGAGCTTCTACCCAACAAAATTTGCAACTCCACAAGCTTCAAAACTGTCATACACTCCAGGATAGTGTTCTTCATTTTCCTTCATGTAGGTCCAGTCGACCCACCTCATATCACACACAATGGGCTTCTTGTCCAACAAAATTGTCTCATAGAAGTCCTGTTGTTCCTTTGTGTGGAACCTGTAATCAACAGCAGTTCTTCTCCTTGTGGCATATGGATCTGTCATCCTCCATAGCCTCAACCCTGAGTCTTTTCTGATGTTCATGTCCTCAGCCATAGGATGGGCGTCATTATGGTCTGGTATCTTGGGCTTGAGCTTCCTTAGTACTTGTCCTTCTTCATCTTCCTCATCAGCAACTTCAGGCACTGGGGCCTTGTTCTTCTCAGCAACTGGAATACTTCTGGTATTCCTCTTTGGTGCAAGCTTGGGCTTGGGGGCAGCTTTGGGTGCTTCCTTGGGCTTTGATGTTGCAGCCCCTGACTTAATTGCATCACCCATAAGCTTTTGTGCCTTGGGTGCTGGTGCAGCAACCTCTTCTTCCTCTTCCATCATGGAAGGTTGCCCAACAACTCTGGCTATGGTCTTTTTGACCCTTTCTTTCCTTTTCTTTCCTTCTGCAGCAGGCTCTTTGGATTGGGATTCCAAAGGAATTTGAGTGGAGACTCTGGCTTTGGACATTGGTTGTCTTCCTGCAGGCCTTTTAATCTTCATGCCTGGCTTTACTGCAGTTGAGCTGAACTTCTTCTTGAGCTCTACTTTCTTGGAAGTAGCCTCATCCTCTTCTGCCATGTAGTCCTCATCCTCAGAATCTGAGGTTCTCTTCTTCCTTGTCCTGGTGGCAGCTTTAGGCAGGTTGCGGGGGGTGCTCCTGCTGCCTTCATCTGAAGTGCTAGAGGGACTAGTGCCCTCACTCATGTGCATCTACTCTTCTGACCTGTTCTGACTATCACTTTGGTCTGACATGCTGTAAATCACTGACTGCTGACCCTGTGAAGAGTTATAGATGAGATAGAGTGGATGAGCATCACAAAATGCAGAGATTTTTGCAAAAGAATGATCCAAAAATTCAGTTTTAGTTTTCCATAGAAAGCATTTCGGATCAACCAATTTTCAAACTCGGTGATACCGAAGCAGTTTTGGAACCTAAACTGATGAACTCGGTTGGACCGAGTCACAGTTCGGTGGCACCAAGACTAATAGGGTTTCACAAAGTCCTAAAATTGGCCTCACCGATTAGCAATTCTTGGTCAGACCGAGAGTTACTAGTGCAATGGCATTAGCCAAATCGGTGGGACCGAGTTTTTCAACTCGGTGGGTCCGAGATGGTTTTGGCGGAAATCTAACCCTAAATTTTCAAATCTCATCTAATCTAAGGATTGCATTGACTAGATAGGAGTGTTTCAATCGTGGCAAGAATCATTAAGAACACAATGTGCTAGGAATCGGACGAGGATAGCACAGTGATCGAGTTCATACCCTAGCTTGGCGATGAACTCGCTATGGCGGCAACGGCGGGGGTGAAATCTGTTGACGGCGGCGGAGACCAGCGACAGGAGGCGGCTGGTAACGAGGAGACGATCCAGAGACCCTGATGGCAGAGCGAGCTATTGCGCGGGCGAAGAGGTTCGGAGAAATTTCCAAAAAAAATCCCGTGACTATATATAGCCCGACCCTGTCGGTGTGACTGAGTGGAACAACTCGGTGGCACCGAGATGCATAACTGTGTATAGTTACAGCAACTCGGTGTGACCGAAAAGTTCAAATCGGTTGCACCGAGATTGAAAACCTAGATCGACTTAGTGATCTCGGTGAGACCAAAATGGAGGAATTGGTCAGACCGAGAATCACAAAGAAGTTTTGGAAGTTTAAGTCTATGACGAATCGGGGACTCCGGGTGCTCCTCACACAGAGTGGTTCGAATCTGACTTGATCAAATTTTGCGATGTAGCATGAATAGAGTTTTGGACGAGAAAAGCATAGATAGCTAGAGAAGGTTCTTAGGCATTCTTGTCCATCCACTTGGCAAAAAGAAAAAGAACCAAACAATCAAAGCAACAAGTGGATGTCCTCGAATGGGTAAAATATGCACCAACATGCTCACACAATAAGATGGCAAATGAAATATGTGGCAAAACATGCACAACCAATTCTAGCATCTATCAAAACAATTGGCGATGACTAGGTCATCTATATATGAGTATATTGACTTAGGAGTCAAATGAAAACATTTGATCATAGGTCATACTCATCGTTTAAGCTCAAGTGGGGTTACCACTTTTACATAATGCATTGATGTGTTCACACCATTAGAGTTGCTTTGACTCAATTCTTAGAGTTAAGCTCCCCCTAGATGTGAGATCCCCTTTTAGAGGGATGAACTAACCTTGGGTTTTGTCGATGATGACTTCATGTAGGTGTTGAAGATGTGGATGCTCAAGGTTCATGTAGATCATTTGGAGCAATCCTTTGGAGTGAGTTGCACTTTCAACATACCTACATGGGTTAGTCCCACAAGCAACAAGCAAGAATATCCATAGACATAGAGTGATGCACACACAAGATAATGTCCATGAAATCATTTGGTTACCTTGTCCCTTGCCTTACCAACATGAGGGTTTGTGACTCCTTGAACTAGTGCAAGATGTGGAAGTTGATTGCACTTGTTGTTGCCAAAAAGATATGAGTGAAGAATGTTGGCGGAGTCACCCTCAAGGACTCCCTAGTTCTTCTTCTTCGGGATCCACATCATCGTGATGGGAATCCTTGGAGTTGTAGTTGTACTTGATGAAGTGGAACTTGACGTAGTCTTGGGAACCCACTTGACCAAGGCCTTAGGTGCTTCTTCAAATGCATCAATCTCTTCTTGAAGCTTGTCCTTGCCTTTGTCCTTGTGGTCTTGTGGTGGAAGATCATCTTGTGCTTGTGTTCCTTTGAAGGAAGTAGGATCATACTTCTCTTGTTGAGGAACAAACTTCGTCTTGGGGTATTGATCTTCTTCCCACTCAACTCCATTGGCATTGAACTTTCGTTCAAAACCAACACCTTGATTCTTCAGGTGCCTTCCTTGCTTGCGTACAATTTCCTCGAATTGCTTACTCCCGGCAAGGCTCTTGTATACACCCTTATCTATAATTCCCTTAAATAAGCTATTTTCTTTCTCAAGTGTAACTTGGCTAAGAGAATCATTAGTGGAATCAAGAAAACTACTAGAAGCAACAATATTGGATTTGACATTATTACTGTTACTACTAGAGGAAGTATCTTTCTTGTACTTGTTATTAGACTTGACTTGAGGCATGTAAGTAGATAAGAGTAAACGCTCGGCAATGTAAGAAGAACTTTTATTGCGGAGATCATCATTGATTGCTTTTAAGAACTCATGCTCTTGCTCAAGATTGAGCTTTTCAAAGCGTAACTTCTCATGAGCCCTTAAAAGTTCTCGATGATCTTCGAAGATAGTTTCATGAGCCAACATTAGAGTGTTTAGTTCTTTAGTTAGAAGCTCAATCTTCTCCTTATCATTGTCATTCATTTTATCTTGATTAGCATGATTAAATGATGTTTCATTGTAGTATTCATCACTAGAGTTGTCAACAAGTAAATCATCATCCACAAGCAAGTCATCTTCATCACTATTGAAATCAACATACTCGGGATGTGTTACCTTTGGACCTTTGGCCATGAAGCATCTTCCAATTCCTTCATTTGGTGAGTCAAATATGTCGTAGGAGTTGGTTGACACAAGTGCTAGACCGGCAACACCTTCATCTTGAGTATATTCGGAGTCGGAGTGATAGCTTCTCTCGGAGTGATGGTCAGAGTCGGAACCGGATACCCATTCACCAACATGAGCTTGATGTCTTCGTTTTGTGTAGCTCCTTGATGACTTGTCCTTCCTTTCCGAATCCTTGCTTCTCCGTGAGGGTCTTTGTTCATAATGATCATCTCTACTCCTCCTCTCTCTTGGTGGTGATTCTTCTCTTTTGCTTCTTCTTTTTGGAGAATCTTCTCTTCTTTTGTAGGGTGCCGTAAACTCATTGGAATAGTGTCCGGGTCTCCCACAATTGTAGCAATTTCGCTCTCGACTAGAAGATCTTTTGTCATTGTAAGACCTTGACTTGGAGCTTCTTTCTTTGCTTCTACTCTTGTAGAATTTGTTGAAGTTCTTCACCATTAAGCTCAATTCTTTGTTGAAGGTTTGTTTCTCACTTGATGATGTGGGGGCTTCACATGAGGCTTTGTAAGCACCACTTGACTTGTTGTGAAGTTCGTCCTTATCCTTAAGTGACATCTCATAAGCAACAATTCTTCCAATGACTTCCGTTAGCTTGAGATCTTTGAAGTTTGGCATCATTTGGATCAATGTGCACACATTATCATACTTTCCATCCAATGCTCTTAGGATATTCTTGATGATGAATTTGTCGGTCATCTCTTCACTCCCTAAGCCGGCAATCTCATTTGTGATAAGTGCAAGCCTAGAGTACATTTCAGCAACACCTTCACCATCCTTCATTTTGAACTTGTCAAGCTGACTTTGGAGCACATCCAACTTGGATTCCTTGATGCAGTCGGTTCCTTCATGCATATCAATCAAAGTATCCCAAATTTCCTTTGCATTCTCAAGACGGCTGATTTTGTTGAATTCTTCGGGGCACAATCCGTTGAAGATGATATCACAAGCTTGAGCGTTGTACTGCAGCATCTTCAATTCTTCTGCATTAGCTTCACGGTTCGGCTCTCTCCCATCAAAGAATTCACCTTGCAAGCCAATACAAATAATTGCCCAAACGGCGGGGTTATGTCCGAGAATATGCATTTTCATCTTATGCTTCCAACTAGCAAAATTAGTACCATCAAAGTAAGGACCTCTACGGTGATAATTTCCCTCACTAGACGCCATACTCTCCTAGGTTGTGAAACCAAGGCTATGACCACCAAAAGCTATGGAAATCAAAGCAAATGGAGACCAAAGCTCTGATACCACTTGTAGGACCTTGAAGTATGTCTAGAGGGGGGTGATTAGACTACTTGACCAATTAAAAACTTAGCCTTTTCCCAATTTTAGAGTTTGGCAGATTTTAGCTATCTTAGGACAAGTCAAGCAATCATCACACAATTCAAGCAAGCATGCAAAGAGTATATAGGCAGCGGAAATTAAAGCATGCAACTTGCAAGAAAGTAAAGGGAAGGGTTTGGAGGATTCAAACGCAAGTGGAGACATGGATGTTTTTGGCGTGGTTCCGATAGGTGGTGCTATCGTACATCCACGTTGATGGAGACTTCAACCCACGAAGGGTAACGGTTGCGCGAGTCCACGGAGGGCTCCACCCATGAAGGGTCCACGAAGAAGCAACCTTGTCTATCCCACCATGGCCGTCGCCCATGAAGGACTTGCCTCACTAGCGGTAGATCTTCACGAAGTAGGCGATCTCCTTGCCCTTACAAACTCCTTGGTTCAACTCCACAATCTTGTCGGAGGCTCCCAAGTGACACCTAGCCAATCTAGGAGACACCACTCTCCAAGAAGTAACAAATGGTGCGTTGATGATGAACTCCTTGCTCTTGTGCTTCAAATGATAGTCTCCCCAACACTCCACTCTCTCTCATAGGTTTTGGAACTGGTGGAAAGAAGATTTGAGTGGAAAGCAACTTGGGGAAGGCTAGAGATCAAGATTCATATGGTAGGAATGGAATATCTTGGCCTCAACACATGAGTAGGTGGTTCTCTCTCAGAAATGGTAAGTTGGAAGTGTAGGTTTGTTCTGATGGCTCTCTCCACGAATGAAGGGAGGTGGAGGGGTATCTATAGCCTCCACACAAAATCTAACCGTTACACACAATTTACCAAACTCGGTGAGACCGAATCATCAAACCCGGTCAGACCGATTCAGTAAACCTAGTGACCGTTAGGATTTTCGGTGGGACAGAAATGCAACTCGGTAAGACCAATATGGTTAGGGTTAGGGCATAACGTAATCTCGGTAAGATCGATTACACAATCTCGGTGAGACCGATTTTGGTAATAAGCTAACCAGAGAGTTGGTCAGGTAAACTCGGTGGGACCGATTTTCTCTTTTCGGTGAGACCGAAATGTTACAAAAGGGAAATAGAGAGTTTACATTGCAATCTCGGTGGGACCGATCGCTCACTTTGGTTAGACCGAAACGTTACGAAGGGAAACAGAGAGATTACAATCCCATCTCGGTGAGACCGAGATCCCTATCGGTAGGACCGATTTGCCTAGGGTTTGTGGCAGTGGCTATGACATTAGAACTCGGTGGCGCCGGATAGGAAGAATCGGTGTGACCGATTTTGGCTTTAGGTTTAGGTCATTTGTGGATGTGGGAAAGTAGTTGAGGGTTCTTGGAGCATATCACCAAGCACATGAAGCAAGAGGCTCATTAAGCAACACCTCATCCCTCCTTGATAGTATTGGCTTTTCCTATAGACTCAATGTGATCTTGGATCACTAAAATGTAAAATGAAGAGTCTTGAGCTTTTGAGCTTGAGCCAATCCTTTGTCATTAGTATTTTGAGAGATCCACTTTCATCATCCATGACATGCCATTCATTGAGCTTTCCTGAAATAATAGTCTTGGAATAGCATTAGCTCAATGAGCTATATGTTGTTATGAATTACCAAAACCACCTAGGGATAGTTGCACTTTCACATCAGTCACTCAGACTTTGTTCACTTGGACCCCACTTAACAGTACGGTTGTTCCTATGAGTCAACAAAGAAGAAAAGGAAACTACGAAACAACTATGTCTTCGCACTCCATAGTCTTCACGCGATGTCTTCTCATGTCATAGTCTTCACCGTGAATGTCTTCACAGACCACCATTGTCTTCAATGTCTTCACACATTTTTAGGGGTCATCTCTGGTAGGTAAACCAAATCAATATGGGACTACTACCTGTGTTATCCTGCAATTCTCACAAACACATTAGTCCCCCAACCAAGTTTGTTGTCAATACTCCAAAACCAACTAGGGGTGGCACTAGATGCACTAACACTTTGGACCCCTCATTGATCATATCATGTGGTGCAGCAACCAGAGTGTCTTCTGCATAGCCACTTGTTCAGCAATCACAACATTTCCCTCCAGACTAGAAACAACAACATGCTGGGCCTCCTCTTGTTGGTTTTGCTCTATCTCATTTTCAATGTTCTGTTCAGAATCTACAGCTGCAGAAGCAGATTGCTCCAGATGTTCAGCAACTCCCAACTGTTGCTGGTCCACTGGAGCAAGGAACTCTCCTTCTTCAAGATCATTGCCTTGCTCATCAGCAGGATAAGCTTGCAACAAATTATGCAGACCAATACCTAGAGGGGCCCCAATGTTTCCTAGAGCAACCCGATTCACTTCTTGGTTCTGAATATTGAGACCACCATTGTTATGAGATGATAAACCTTTAGACAATGAAACTGTTGTGGTAATGCTGCTATTTGGTAGCTTGATTACCATCTAACTGAATTTCTTCATGATGGACATTCTTCATAGGTTGAGCTACTAGCTGAGGAAAAGCCCAATGACCCTGCTCATCCCACTCTTCCCATTCAGCATTGTCTGCTGGTGCATTGTTAATCTTCATGTTATGAAATCTTGGGAAATCATTTGCATTCTGAGGTATAGGGTGTGGATCTACTCCAGGAGGGGGGAATGGATCTTCATTAGCGGTCCCACCTCTCTGCATTTCTTCCAGTAGCACCTCAACAGAACTTGTAAGTGAGCCTTCCTCAAAATTCTCTCCTTCAGACCATCTAATGCTCTTAGGAATTTCAATCAGATCTGTAACTCTGGCCTTGACCATAATCTTGCCTCTTAAAGCATCCTCCTTCTCCCAATTGATGATTCTACCAAATTTTGCTATTGCAGTGGCAATATCCTTAGTATTGCAGTGATCAAATGGGACCCCAACTATCAACAACCAACAGAATCTGTTAAACTGCACCCGCCTCCAATTTCTTCCTTCATTATGTTTGGTGAATGTAAAAAAGATCCCGAAAAGCATGTGGACTATCCCTCACCATCCTGTCTCTGTCTCTAATGTGCCTGAACTGAACATAAGCCTCCCCAAATGGGCAAGGCTAAATCTCTCGAAAACCTACTTGTGCATCTGGATCATTGTGTAGAAAATCTTCCAAAACCTCACAAACATTGGGGAAATGTACCTCATCTGGAAGCAGTTGAATGGTGGCAATGGCCCAATCCTCATGGCGACGCGGCCGAGGTGGTAAAACCACCCTAGTAACTCATGTTCTCCCTTCGATGTGTTGAATCCGAAACCCATGCGGAACAAACGGATGTGGGTCGATGGGTATATTGGCCATTGTCGCCTCTGCTGAGATTTGGAGCTCTGAGTCAGTCAACGATGGCGGAGAGCTCGACTGAGTAGGCACATAAGAGGAAGTAGGAGTGGAATGCGAGGAGTCTGTCTGTGGTCTAGGCTGGAAGTTTTGGAAATACCCCGAGACCAGCTCCCTAAATGAGGCAGCAAATCTCATCTCCTAGGCCGGCCCAATATGCTTGAACCAATCCTCCACCATTCCCTCAGCCCACGCTTCTTCTGGTGGGCTACTGAATGTTGCCACCGGAATAAAAGGCCACAACCCAGTAAGCTTGGGCTTGGGACAAAAGCGAGCCAAATGGCCCACATCACCGCATACAAAGCATGCAGGTTCAAAAGAACGTGATGTATTGGACGACTACGAAAAGTGCTCCTGCCCCTCACTAACTGTCTCATTAATTGTATTATTAACATTTCTGTTAATTTGCAAACCCAAATCACGTTCCTCATCAATTGCCCCTGATAGCCACTGAAATACCGACCTAGTTCCCCTCACCGGTGAGCTAGTCTGGCGATCACCGGAGCTTGGAACAATGGCCTTACCTTTACGGCCAACAACAGTCCATTCATCATCTAATTCCTTGTAAAAAGAGCTTCCTCACGATGCCAATTTGGCCCTCCAAACCCCTAGAGACTAAACACCATCTCAAAATCTTTCTCCACCACTTCGCCAGCATTGTAAATATGAAAACCCACAGATTTAGAGGCCACTGAAAACTTGAACGAACGATCTTTAACGAAGGAAACTCTAAAACCTTGAGGATACCCCCCAAAAGTGGCTTGAAGAGCAATACTTACCGTGTGAGGATCCAACTTGAAAGAGGCACGGCAGAAAGATACCACCATAGTGAATTCCTTTTGACGAAAACCCGACGAGAAGACCACTGGATGACCAAACGTGCTTCTCATATAAGCTTGAAACTTCTTGCCACGCTCAAAATTGAGAGAAAAAGGTGCTATGGCTACTCAAAGCCAAAACCCAAACAAAGGAGAGGTGATGACCAGGACCAAAGTGGCCACCACCAAGAGGGAAGAACGGAGAGGAGAGTGGCCGCTGGGGCCGGAGTGGCCACCGGCGTTGTGGAGGGTGGCCACCGGGGCCGGAGTGGCCACCGGCGTAGCTATCGCCTAGGAGAGCCTAGGAGAGGAAAGGAGAGGAGAGGACGGGTTCAATCGCTCAAAAGATTGCAGCCAATTTGGCCATGGAGGAAATTCTAAACACACCATTGGTAAGTCGCCTAGGCACTCTTGAGCCCAAAAGGCATAGACCACTATGCTCTATCTTCATCACACAAAAAATTTAATCATGCACAACCCCGATGACAAGCCAAGCAATTGTTACATACTTTTGATGTTCTCAAACTTTTCAATCTTCACGTAATACATGAGCGTGAGCCATGGACATAGCACTATAAGTGGAATAGAAGGGTGGTTGTGGAGAAGACAAAAAGGATTAGTCTCACATCAACTAGGCGTATCAACGGGCTATGGAGATGCCCATCAATAGATATCAATGTGAGTGAGTAGGATTGCCATGCAACGGATGCACTAGAGCTATAAGTGTATGAAAGCTCAAAAAGAAACTAAGTGGGTGTGCATCCAACTTGCTTGCTCATGAAGACATAGGGCACTTTGAGGAAGCCCATCATTGGAATATACAAGCCAAGTTCTATAATGAAAAAATCCCACTAGTATATGGAAGTGACAACATAGGAGACTCTCTATCATGAAGATCATGGTGCTAGTTTGGAGCACAAGTGTGGAAAAAGGATATTAACATTGCCCCTTCTCTCTTTTCCTCTCATTTTTTATTTTTTTTTATTTGGGCCTTCTTTTTTTATGGCCTCCTTTTTTTTATTTAATTTTTCATCCAGGGTCT
The DNA here is from genome assembly GCF_002162155.2 of Triticum dicoccoides. Taxonomy (NCBI): domain Eukaryota; kingdom Viridiplantae; phylum Streptophyta; class Magnoliopsida; order Poales; family Poaceae; genus Triticum; species Triticum dicoccoides. The sequence goes on along the minus strand of NC_041387.1, from coordinate 449,863,236 downwards.
CATCCCGACTTGTGGGGGAATCATAGTCTCCATCATCCTTTCCTCACATGGGACAATGCTCTAATAATGAAGATCATCACACTTTTATTTACTTACAACTCAAGAATTACAACTCAATACTTAGAACAAAATATGACTCTATGTGAATGCCTCGGGTGGTGTACCGGGATGTGCAATGATTCAAGAGTGACATGTATGAAAAATTATGAACGGTGGCTTTGCCACAAATACGATGTCAACTACATGATCATGCAAAGTAATATGACAATGATGGAGCATGTCATAATAAATGGAATGGTGGAAAGTTGCATGGCAATAATCTCGGAATGGCTATGGAAATGCCATAATAGGTAGGTATGGTGGCTGTTTTGAGGAAGGTATATGGTGGGTGTATGGTAACGACGAAAGTTGCACGGCACAAGAGAGGCTAGCAATGGTGGAATGGTGAGAGTGTGTATAATCCATGGACTCAACATTAGTCATAAAGAACTCATATACTTATTGCAAAAATCTATTGATTATCGAAACAAAGTACTACGTGCATTCTCCTAGGAGGATAGATTGGTATGAAAAGGCCATCGCTCGTCCCCGGCCGCCACTCATAAGGAAGACAATCAATAAATAAATCATGCTTCAACTTCATCACATAACGGTTCACCATACGTGCATGCTACGGGAATCACAAACTTTAACACAAGTATCTCCGAAATTCACAGCTACTCTAATATCATGACTCTAATATCACCATCTTCATATCTCAAAACAATCATAAAGAATCAAACTTCTCATAGTATTCAATGCGCTTCATATGAAAGTTTTTATTATACCCATCTTGGATGCCCATCATATTAGGAATAATTTTATAACCAAAGAAAATTACCATGTTGTTCTAAAAGACTCTCAAAATAATATAAGTGAAGCATGAGAGATCAACAATTTCTATAAAATAAAACCACCGCTATGCTCTAAAAAGATATAAGTGAAACACTAGAGCAATATTGTCTAGCTCAAAAGATATAAGTGAAGCACAGAGTATTCTAATAAATCACGATTCATGTGTGTCTCTCCCAAAAGGTGTGTACAAAAAGGATTATTGTGGTAAACTCAAAAGCAAAGACTCAAATCATACAAGACGCTACAAGCAAAACACATATCATGTGATGAATAAAAATATAGCTTCAAGTAAAGTTACTGATAGACGAAGACGAAAGAGGGGATGCCTTCCGGGCATCCCCAAGCTTAGGCTTTTGGTTGTCCTTGAATTTTACCTTGGGGTTCCTTGGGAATCCCCAAGCTTAGGCTCTTGACACTCCTTATTCCATAGTCCATCAAATCCTTACCCAAAACTTGAAAACTTCACAACACAAAACTCCAACAGAAAATCTCATAAGCTCCGTTAGTATAAGAAAATAAACCACCACTTTAACGTACTGTTGTGAAATCGTTATTTATTTATATTGGTGTAAAACCTACTTTATTCCAACCTCTATATGGTTCATACCCCCCGATACTACTCATAGATTCATCAAAATAAGCAAACAACATGCGAAAAACAGAATCTGTCAAAAACGGAACAGTCTGTAGTAATCTGTAACTTTAGAATACATATGTAACTCAAAAAATTCTTAAATAAATTGGTGGACGTGATAAATTTGCCTATTAATCTTCTGCAAAAAGAATCAACTTAAAAGCACTCTTCCATAAAACAAATGTCAGCTATTCTCGTGAGCACAAAAGTTTCTGTTTTTTACAGCAAGATCGCATTGATTTCACCCAAGTCTTCCCAAAGGTTCTACTTGGCACAAACACTAATTAAAAATTAAAACCACATATAACCACAGGCTATATGAATTATTTATTACTAAACAGGAGCAAAAAGTAAAGAACAAAAAATAAAATTGGGTTGCCTCCCAACAAGCACTATCGTTTAACGCCCCTAGCTAGGCATTGAGATTTCGATGGTGCTCACATGAAAGACAAGAGTTGAAGCGCAAAGAGAGCACCACGAAACACGTGACGAACACATCTAAGTCTAACATACTTCCTATGCATAGGCATCTTATAGGCAAACAAATTATCATAGCAAGCAAAAACTAGCATAAGTAAGGAAGCAGAAAGAAACAATAGCAATCTCGATAATGAGAGGTAATTTAGTAACATGAAAATTTCTACAACCATATTTTCCTCTCTCATAATAAATACATGTAGGATCATAAGAAATTTAACAATATATCTATCACATAAAATATTCTCAATACGAACCACATGCATGCAAAGTTAACACTCTTCCAAAATAGTGGGGTTAACATTAACTAAAGTCATGACCTCTCGAAACCCACTTTTATCAGAAATTTCATAAAATTGAACATTCTCCAAACATGTGGGGTCTAAAGTTGACACTCTTCCAAACCCACCTTCAATATTATTTTAAACACTATTATCAATCTCATATTCATCATGGGACTTAAATAAATTTTCAAGATCATAAGAAGAATCACCCCAATCATGATCATAGCAACAAATAGTAGTCATAGCAAAACTAGCATCCCCAAGCTTGAGGTTTTGCATATCATTAACACAATTGACATTCAGAGAACCTATAATAACATCATTGCAATCATGCTTTTCATCAAAGGAACTATCAAGTATGGGTTCAATAGCAACGATCTCATGTTTAACATAAGGAACTATAGCAAATTCGTCTTCATAAATATTGACATCATGGCCACAAGAATAGCAAGCATCATGTTCATCAAGGAATATTTCAATCAAATCACCAGAATCATAATTATCTATAGATTCATGGATATCATTATTTTCTTCCAAAGCAACGGTCATTCTTTCAATAAATTCATTGACATAGACATTATGAGCATAGTTTTCATAGCAATATTTAAGTATGTCAAAAATTTTAGATTCGTAGAGAGTAATATCATAATTTTCAATCAAAGAAGCAACTTCCTAAGCACCCTTAAAAACAACAAATTCTTCAATTTGTTCGATATCATAGTAGCTATAAACACCCTTTGCATAAGAAGATAAGACTTCATTATCATTAAACTCACATAGGTAGGGAAGGTGTTTTTTAGGGTTCTTAGAGAAAGAAGTAAAATCATAAATTTCACAAAGATTCCAAGCATAGCACAACAAACTGTTTATTTGATTCCATAAGAGTCCCCCTTTTTGAGACACACGATGATGCACAAAGTGAGCATGCTCATCTAAAGATTTCCCATCAACTAGGCTAGTTGGGGTTTCAGCACGAGCGCATAAGGATCGAAGATGATCCAAGTAGAACACTTTAAGTGGATCCATATCAATAGATTTAGGAAGCAAAGATGCACGCAAATACAAGGCACATGGAAACACAAACAAAAAGACATACAGGAAGAAGGCGAAGAAATAGCAAAGGTTTTTGAAAATCGTTTTAGAAGTGGAGGAGAGGAAAACGAGAGGTGAATGGCCAATAATGTAATGCAAGGGAGAAGAGTTTATGATGGGTACTTGGTATGGCTTGACTTGACGTAGATCTCCCCGACAACAGCGCCAGAAATCCTTCTTGCTACCTCTTGAGCTTGCATTGGTTTTCCCTTGAAGAGGAAAGGGTGGTGTAGCAAAGTAGCGTAAGTACTTCCCTCAGTTTTGAGAACCAAGGTATCAATCCAGTAGGAGAAAATGCACAAGTCACCGAATACCTGCACAAACAATCAAGAACTTGCAACCAACGCGATAAAGGGGTTGTCAATCCCTTCACGTACACTCGCAAAAGTGAGATCTGATAGAGATAATAAAGTAAATATTTTTGGTATTTTTGGTTTATAGATTGGAAAGTAAAGATTGCAAAATAGTAGATCGGAAACTAGCAAGATGTAAACGTGATTCTATAATATGGAAAAGAGACCCGGGGCCCATAGGTTACACTAGTGGCTTCTCTCAAGATAGCATATATTATGGTGGGTGAACGAATTACTGCCGAGCAATTGATAGAAAAGCGCATAATTATGATGACATCTAAGGCAATGATCATAAACATAGGCATCATGTCCGTGTCAAGTAGACCGACTCCTGCCTGCATCTACTACTATTTCTCCACACATCGATCGCTATCCAGCATGCATCTAGAGTATTAAGTTCATAAAGAACTGAGTACCGCATTAAGCAAGATGACATGATGTAGAGGAATTAACTCAAGCAATATGATAAAAAAAACCTTGTTATCCTTGATGGGAACAATATAATACATGCCTTGCTGCCTCTATTGTCACCGGGAAAGGACATCGCAAGACTGAACCCAAAGCTAAGCACTTCTCCCGTTGCAAGAAAGATCAATCTAGTAGGCCAAACTAAACCGATAATTCGAAGAGACTTGCAAAAATATCAAATCATGCATATAAGAATTCAGAGAAGAACCAAATAATATTCATAATAATCTTGTTCATAAATCCACAATTCATCAGATCTCGGCAAACACACCACAAAAGAGTATTACATTGAATAGATCTCTAAGAACATCGAGGAGAACTTGGTATTGAGAATCAAAGAGAGAGAAGAAGCCATCTAGCTAATAACTATGGACCCGAAGGTCTGTGGTAAACTACTCACACTTCATCGAAGAGGTAATGGTGTTGATGTAGAAGCCCTCCGTGATCAAATCCCCCTCCGGTAGATCGCCGGAAAAGGCCCCAAGATGGGATCTCATAGGTATAGAAGGTTGCGGCGGTGGAAAAGTGGTTTCATGGCCCCTCCTGATGTTTTTAGGGTATAAGAGTATATATAGGCGAAAGAACTAGGTCAGGGGAGCTACGAGGGGCCCACGAGGGTGGGGTTGCGCCTACCCCCCTGGACGCGCCCTCCTGCCTCGTGGCCTCCTTGTTACGTCTCTGACTTCATCTCCATGTCTTCTGGTTTGCTTTCGGTCCAAGAAAGATCATCGCGAAGGTTTCATTCCGTTTGGACTCCGTTTGGTATTCCTTTTCTGCAAAACTCTAAAATAGGAAAAAAACTGAAACTGGCACTGGGCCCTCGGTTAATAGGTTAGTCCCAAAAATAATATAAGAGAGCATATTAAATCCCATTAAACATCAAAAACAGATAATACAATAGCATGGAACAATCAAAAATTATAGATACGCTGGAGACGTATCATGCCTCCTAAGAATAATGCTTCGTATTGTTTTGCATGTTGATCTAATGCTAGTGATTTGCATGTTAAGAAGAGCATCCTCTTCTGTTGTTTCTATGCTTAAGAAGTTCATCGTCTTAGGTTTCATTCATAGCCTATACTACAACTAGTTCGGGTAGGCTAGCTAGAGGTGAAACCATATGACCCATACATAACTATGTCACATTTAGATGTGTCCTAGACAGACCCAAAAAATTGCTTCTCCTGGTTTCCTGACATCACGGTTCCACACAATTGCCAACCTATATAGTCAATAAATTAGATGATTGCACAAGGAGCGGCAAACAGCTGGGACCCAGCAGCTCGAGCAGTATTTGTTTTTTGAGGTGTGAGCAGAGTTTTTCTTGAGCGATGTTTTTGTTGTTCAAAGAAGCATGGTATCAACTGGGCAGGTTGTGGCCCATCTAGCCTAGGCTATTATTTTATGTTGACGAAATATCTACTCCAGATCAAGGTGAAAATGGCTTGCCCGGGCCCAGCTATACTTTTTTTGAGGAATACCCAACCCAGGCCAACTTGTTATTCTCCGGCTCGCTGGGCTGGAAATCTTTCCTACGAGGGATGCATTAGGCTTGCCAAGAAAATGGATTTAAATAATAAAAAAATTGTTGTAATTATAAATAATGTAATTAGTTTAAGTATTATATTTTTGTGGATTTTTTTTACGGAACCTCATCAGAGGGCGGGGAGCTCCCGCATTGCATTTTTTTGCAATTTTGAAATTTTAATTTCATTAATTGTTGCGTGCAAAATTTCGTTCAATTTCTATCTAATATAAATTTATTTTGAAATTAGATTTAGTATCGCTCGAAATTTCAGGATAAATAATATATAGGATCCCATCAAAATATGGGAAATTTGGTTGAAATTATAAATTGTTGTCCTAGCTAGAAAAATGGGTTGTAATGTTAACAAACAGTAAATGGGTTGCAGTAAATTGCATTAGAATTAAGAAATGGGTTGTAAATTATTAGAAATCACAAATGGGCTATATGCTCTCTGCCACAGATGTGATGATTACATGTGGGCCTACTAAGTTCACACGGACGCAGTCGTAAAAAAACAAAGTTGACGCGTACGCAAGGCTTTTTCACCTTATTGTCAACACACGATTCTAGCAGCAGTGGTCGTTGGTTGTTCATCCAACGGCTGTCGTGCTTCTTCAATCCCGGATATTCTTGCTTCAACCGCACAAACTACCGCCGACGGTACCGCCTGCTACTGCCTGCCGTGGCCGGCTGTGCTGCCGTGCAGGCCTCACTTGCCCACCCTACTCCCATCATCGTCCAGGCCATTCCTCTAGTCACCAACGCCTCTTGTTATTCTTTAGTGATGGAAGCCTCACACCGCAGCCGTACTAGTGAACCCTCGTACTCCCTTCCGTGTGGGCATCCACTGCTGCGTCTTCGCCGGCTGTGGGTCGTTCCCTTCCAAGGCCTTGCCGTCGTCCACCATGTTGGTTTTCTCGGGGCGGCGTTGTCAACTTAGTCAACAAACGAGAACCATTGATAGAGCAATGCACATGGAGTTGTTGACAGTAGGGACCCACATGGTCCATGGCCGCACACAAGCAATTGCCTCCTTATTATGAGAAAACAGATGATTTCTCCCCCTAACAGGTTTGACCAACCAACTACATCTTCACATGCAAGCAAGTGACTCCTTATTATGCGAAAAAAAGTTTCCACTCGCTAATAGCTGGGACCTACTAGCTACATCTTCGCACGCAAGGAAATGCCATCGTATTACGTGCAAATAAATGATTTTCCTGCTAGCTGGGACCCACCAGATTTGGAGGTTGACTTGTGGGCCTACTAAGTTGACGCGTACGCAGGGCTTTGTCAACTTAGTCAAGATACGATTCTAGGTGCAGTGACCGTTGGGTGTTAATTCAACTGCCGTCGTGCTTCTTCAACCTCCGGTCTTCTTGCTCCAGCCGCCCAAACTAGCGTTGGCCGTACCGCCTGCTCCTGCCTCATGTGGCCCACTATGCTGCTGCGCAGGCCTCGCCGCTCCACCCTACTCCCAATCGTTGGCCAGACCTCCTGTTATTCTCCGGCAACGGCAGCCTCACACTGCAGTCGAACCAGTAAACCCTCGTACTCCCCTTCGTATGGGAAACAACTCCCGAGTCTTCCCCGGCTCTAGGTTAATCCCTTCCTATGCCTCGTCGTCGTCCATTGCCTTGGTGCTCTCGACGCGGCATGTTCAACGTGGTCAAGGAACGACTTCCATCGGAAGAGGACCGTACGTGGAGAGGCTGACAGCTGGGTCCACGGCTGCATGCAAGGAAGTGCCTATTACGGGCAAAAAAAATGATTCGCCCCTGACATCTGGGACCTGCCAGCTATATCTTCGCATGCAAGGAAGTGCCTCCTTGTCCTCCCTGACAGCTTGGACCCACCTGGAGGAAGCGTACGTAGCGTTATCTATCTAGTCGCGAACGTGTACGTAGCTAGCAGCCGATCGGTCTCTCTGCAGCGATGAACCGTGTCCGAGTAAGGAGCAACACATGTTGTACGTATAGCCACAGGGCAAAAAAATATGGCTACGTACGTACATATGGGCGGGGTCTGGAATGCGTACTCGCGCATACGTACGGCCAGGGCTGGTGTACATGGAGAGGCAGCAGACGGCAACAACGGCGTCGTGTTCATCGGCAGCCAACTGGTGGGGTCGGAACGGAGAAACAACGTTGTGTTCATCGGGAGCCAACCAGCTTGGGCGGAACAGCCAAAACAGGGTGTGGCGTACTGCAAAACGGAGGGAAACGGCCTTCCGCTCGAGCGTGTACGGTCGAAACAGGGTCTTGTTCATCGTGAAGGGTCTAGCGTACCACAAAACGGAGGAAACGACCTTTTGCTCGACTGGCTACGGTCGAAATGGGATACTGTTCATTGGGAGGGGTCTGGCTTACCGCAAAACGGAGGAAACAGGCTTGTGTTGGAGCGCTACAATCGAAACAGGGGTCCTGTTCATCGGGAGGGGTGTGGCGTACCGCAAAACAGGACTCCACGGGCTACAGTTCACCCACCGTCGACTTCCTCCAGCCTCCACCTACACTATTCATACACCTCTCTTCCTCCTGCCTCCACCAGCTACTATTCATCCAGCCCGCCACTAGCTACTGTTCAACCAGCCCTCCACGGGGTCCTGTTCATCCACCCCCAACCAGCTTGGCTGTTGTGGCCTCCTCTCGGGGTCCTGTTCATCCAGCGGCAACCGCCTACTACCACGGGGTCCTATTCATCCAACCTCCACCAGGAACTGTTCATCCAACCCCCACCGGGAAATGTTCATCCAACCCCAACCACATACATCTCGAATCATTCAACCAACCCCCACGTTCACTGTTCATCAAGAGGCAGCAGGTTCGATTGGCTTCAGTAAGCAGCAGTAGCGGTCGATCGGGTTCAGTTAGCAGCAGTAGAGAAGGAATCGCTCGGGTTCAATTAACAGCCAAGGGATTGATCACTCGGGTTCAGTAATGTAGCTAGTGCAATCGCTCGTGTTCAGTAAGCGAATGCCTCGCTTGGGTTCAGTTAGAGCCCAATGTCTCGCACACACGTGCATACGTATACGAGAGAAACACGCAAACCTCCATGCATCACTCCGCCCCGACCACCCATCGTAACCGGGAACTCCCCGAAATTTTCCTCGCCCTCGCTTCTACCACGATTCCGTCATGGACGGCCCAAAAAATGTCATGCAGGTGCGTCTCCGGCCCGCCCAGGATGAAAAGCCCATTTTCTGTCATGATATTTTGTCATAGAAGTAGGAGCCCACCACATCTATGATGATAGCGGGTTTTGTCACAATTATCGTCATAGAAGTGTCATAAACATGATAGAAGAAAAAAATTCGTTCGGCCCAAAATGTCACGGATGTGTCTTTTTCTGTAGAGTGTGTTACACCGGTGCATAGAGGGGGGAGAAAGTTGGTGTTGATGGTAGCAAAATTGTTGATGTAGATTGCCATCACGATCCTTGCCCCGGCGGCACTCCAGCGCCACCGGGAGAGAGCCCCCTCCTTCTTCTTCTTCCTTGGTCTCCCTCCTAGATGGGAGGAGAGTTCCCCCTCTGGTCCATGGCCTCCATGGCGGCGGAGGGGCGGGATCCCCTCCTAGATTGGATCTATCCCTCCGTTCTCTTCTATTTCGCGTTCCTCTTTTCTGGCCCTTCACTCTTTCTTAAATTCTCGAAGATCCATAACTCCAATTGCGATGAAAGTTTTACATAATTTTTTTCCATAAATTAGCTTTCTTGCATCTGAAGAAGGGCCCCTACCGACTTAAGGGGAGGGCACAACCACCTGGGCGCGCCAAGGGGTGCCTGGCGCGCCCTGGTGGGTTGTGGAGGCCGTGGGCCTCCGTTTACGTTGATTCCACCTCCCAAAATTCACAAATATTCCAAAATAATTCTCCATAATTTTTTATTGCATTTTGACTTCGTTTGATATGGATTTCCTGCAAAACAAAAACATGCAACAAACAAGAACTGACATTGGGCACTGGATCAATAGGTTAGTCCAAATAAATCATATAAATTGTTGCCAAAAGTACATAAAAGTTGAATAATATTGGCATGAAACAATCAAAAATTATAGATACGACAGAGACATATCAATTGCCACTCTCTATGCGGAAAGCTTCGACCACTGATCTTATCCCCTTGTCGACAAGCTCCTACTCAAGCTCGTTACTTGGAATGCCACCCTGCTGAACCGTGGCGAGCGCTTGGCCCTTGTGCTCCATGTGCTCACCACCATGCCTACTCACATTCTCATGGCAATGGCCATCTCGGTTCCAATCCTGAAGAGGACTACGCGTATCATCTGAGACTTCCTTTGCAGGGGCTGCAAGGAGGCACACTGGCTGCTGTCTTGTTAGTTGGGCCAAAGTGTGCCGCCCTCTAGAGTACGGTGGCCTGGGCGTGCGTGACTTGCACCGGGATGGCATCGCGCTACGCACTAGATGGATGTGGCTGCAGGCAACTGATCCCGACCGGCCTTGACGCCATCTTCACCTGCTGCACGACCTGAAGGTCCAGCAGCTGTTCCACGTCTCCATGTTCTGGACGCTTGGCGACGGTCGAACATTGATACGTCTCCAACGTATCTACTTTTTCTCACGCTTTTCTTCTTGTTTTGTACTCTAATTTGCATGATTTGAATGAAACTAACCCCGAACTGACGTTGTTTTCAGCAGAACTACCATGGTGTTGTTTTTGTGCAGAAATAAAAGTTCTCAGAATGGAATGAAACTTTGCGAGGATTTTTTATACCAATAATAAGAATTTCTAGAGCCAAGACCTGCCGAACATGGGCACCTGGGTGGGCACAACCCACCAGGGCGTGCCCCCCTCTCCTGGCGCGCCCAGGTGGGTTGTACCCACCTAGTGGCCCCGCAGATGACCGCCTGATACTATAAAATCACATATTTCCAGAAAAAACCAGGGAGAAAGAATTATCACGATCCACGAGACGGAGCCGCCGCCAAGCCCTGGTCTTCCTCGGGAGGGAAGATCTGGAGTCCGTTTGGAGCTCCGAATAGGGGGATCTTCGATCTTCGTCATCACTAACACATCTCCATCGCCAATTCCACGATGCTCCCCACCGGGAGTGAGTAATTCCTTCGTAGGCTCGCTGGTCGGTGAGGAGTTGGATGAGATTCATCATGTAATCGAGTTAGTTTTGTGAGGGCCTGATCCCTAGTATCCACTATGTTCTTAGATTGATGTTGCTATGTGATACGTCTCCAACGTATCTACTTTTCCAAACACTTTTGCCCTTGTTTTGGACTCTAACTTGCATGATTTGAATGAAACTAACCCGGAGTAACGTTGTTTTCAGCAGAACTGCCATGATGTTGTTTTATGTGTAGAAAACAAAAGTTCTCAGAATGACCTGAAAATCCACGGAGGCAAGTTTTGGAAAATATAAAAAATACTGGCGAAAGAATCAAGACCAGGGGGCCACAGCCTGTCCACGAGGGTGGGGGGAGTGCCCCCCTATCTCGTCGGCCCCCTAAGGCTCCACCGACCTCAACTCCAACTCCATATATTCCGTTTCACGGAGAGAAAAATCAGAGAGAAAGTTTCACCGCGTTTTACGATACGGAGCCGCCGCCAAGCCCTAATCTCTCTCGGGAGGGCTGATCTGGAGTCCGTTCGGGGCTCCGGAGAGGGGAATTCGTCGCCGTCGTCATCATCAACCATCCTCCATCACCAATTTCATGATGCTCACCGCCGTGCATGAGTAATTCCATCATAGGCTTGTTGGACGGTGATGGGTTGGATGAGATTTACCATGTAATCAAGTTAGTTTTGTTAGGGTTTGATCCCTAGTATCCACTATGTTCTGATATTGATGTTGCTACGACTTTGCTATGCTTAATTCTTGTCACTAGGGCCCGGGTGCCATGATTTCAGATCTAAACCTATTATTTTTTCATGAATATATGTGTGTTCTTGATCCTATCTTGCAAGTCTATAGTCACCTATTATGTGTTATGATCCGACAACCCCGAAGTGACAATAATCGGGATACTTCTCGGTGATGACCATAGTTTGAGGAGTTCATGTATTCACTATGTGTTAATGCTTTGGTGCCGTTCTCTATTAAAAGGAGGCATTAATATCCCTTAGTTTCCGCTAGGACCCCGCTGCCACGGGAGGGTAGGACAAAAGATGTCATGCAAGTTCTTTTCCATAAGCATGTATGACTATATTCGGAATACATGCCTACATTACATTGATGAATTGGAGCTAGTTCTGTGTCACCCTATGTTATAGCTATCACATGAGGAATCACATCCGACAAAATTATCCATCACTGATCCAATGCCTACGAGCTTTTCACATCTTGTGTTTTGCTTATTTACTTTTCCGTTGCTACTGTTACAATTACTACAAAATTGTTATCATTACTTTTGCCACTGTTACCTTTATTATCATACTACTTTGCTACTAAATACTTTGCTGCAGATACTAAGTTATCCAGGTGTGGTTGAATTGACAACTCAGTTGCTAATACTCAATAATATTCTTTGGCTCCCCTTGTGTCGAATTCTACTTATCATTCTATTTGTCGGTGTTCACACTTTTTCATTGTATCATCCATGCTTAGATTTATTTTCTTGCTTTCTTCTTGTATGTTTGAAAAACTTTAGAAAAACCAAAAAATATAGTTGTAGTAATTTACATTCTTTGCATGCTTAGTAGTAGTATTAAAAAGAAAATCCAAAAAGATTTCCTTGTTCTTCTTTTGCTTGTTGGGAGCTTTCCTGTGTAAATAGTTTTTCTCATTTTTGCTTGTCCCTTTTATTTGCCCATTCTAGAAAATCAAAAACTCTAAAAATATTTCAGTGTGTTTCTCTGAACTTCTTTTCTTTTTATTAGAGTCTTACCAAGAAGACCACGATGAAAATGTTGAGTGGCTCTCATATGAATAATTGTTGAACTAATAAGAGCACATTTTACCTTGTCTTCTCCTGTTGAATAAGATGTTTGCAGATTCCAGCTTAGTCCATGGCATTCTTGCACTATTATTATTTTCATAGCATTCGGTCGTGCAAGTGAAAGGCAATAATGACGATAATCGATGAACTGGTCGTGGCAGGGAGAAACTGGTATGAACTCGACTTGTTTGTTTGTGTAAATATGTTTAACCTAGTATCCATGATTCAGCCCATTCTGATTAAACATGTTTGAAATGACAATTAGAGATTATAGTTTCTCATGCCATGCATAAGTAGCTGGGAGTTGATAATGATTTATCTTGGATATCAACATAGCATTAAAATGATTGTGATGTAGTATGATGATATGTTATCCTCCTCTGAATGTTCGAGTGGCTTGACTTGGCACATGTTCATGCATGTAGTTGAATCAAAACCAACATAGCCTCTATGATATTTATGTTCATGGTGTTCATATCTTACTCATGCTAGCATCCAATGTTACTTACACATAATGCATGGTTATGATCGTTGTTGCTCTCTAGCTGGCCGCTTCTCAATCTAAAATGCTAGCCTTCGCCTGTACTAAGTGGGAATTCTGCTTGTACATCAAAAACCTTGAACCCAAAGTTATTCCAGATGAGTCCACCATACCTACATATATGCGGTATTACCCTGCCATCCTAAGTAAATTTGCATGTGACACCTCTAAAAACTTCTAAAAATTATCCTTTTTGTGTGCTTGGATCGTTCGTGGAACGACAGGAGGTGGTCGGTATCTTCCATGCTAAGCGGCTTATTCTCAGGTCGAGTGTTTATTCACTCGCCATCGCATGAGAAAATGGGCGGTAATAGGGATGCCCAGTCCCAAACTGCAAACATGAAAAAGAGTTCATCTATGAAATAATCAAACAAAAACTCCCAATGGAGTCAAAACCTTTACTTTTATCGCTTGGGAACCGCCACTAGCGTGCTTAACATGGAAGATATTGATAACTGATGGTAGTGAAGTGAATAAGAAGGGTGCATGTCTCAAAGTATCATTTATCTCTGTTTTAAAAACTGAGCTCTGGCACCTCTGCAAATCACTGCTTCCCACTACGAAGGGACTATCTATTTACTTTTATGTTGTGTCACCACCTTCTAAAACAAGCGCCAGAAACTGAGTAGAGCATACTTGTCATGATTTATGCATTATGTGTAGCTAATGTTGAGTGCATCATGACTGGATCTTTTCTACCATGAATTACAACGTTTGGTCGCTGCTTGAACTTTGGAGATGCTCTGCATTTATGTTTTGCGGTCTCAGAAAGGGATAGCGCGATACCACTATTGTCATATTATATCATGGCTGTTTTGACAATGTGTTGCTGTTTGAGATATTTTATTATTGCTCGCTAGTTGATTATGTCATTGATATGAGTCACTATAATCTTTAAATGTTATTGTTGACATGGTTAGTTATAATGTTGGCTGAAAATCTGGGTGCTGTTTAAGCTTATTTATGCAAACAAGAGCAAAAGAGTTTGTAAAAGTTTTTCGTTCTCACTTTCAGTTTATCGACTAAATTGCTTGAGGACAAGCAAAGGTTTAAGCTTGGGGGAGTTGATACGTCTCCAACGTATCTACTTTTCTCACGCTTTTCCTCTTGTTTTGGACTCTAATTTGCATGATTTGAATGAAACTAACCCCGGACTAACGCTGTTTTCAGTAGAACTACCATGGTGTTGTTTTTGGGTAGAAATAAAAGTTCTCAGAATGGGATGAAACTTTGCGAGGATTTTTTGGGTTGAATACTCTACCCTCGAAAACTGTTGCGATCCCCTATACTTGTGGGTTATCATACATGCAGGTTCTGGACTGAGCACTCGTTCAGCGGGCACTCTATCACCGCGACCTCTCCGTTGATTGCCGCCATGGTCAAGCGGGGACGCCAGCGTACGCGCTTGGTCTACGATGGCCTCTTCGAGCGAAACTAGATATCTGATATCTTTGGCGCCTTAACATCGATCGCAACCATCGAGTACTTCGACCTCTGGCGCCGCATCCAGCAGGTCTCTCTCTCATCCACTCTGGACACCCTAACCTGGCACTGGTCTTTGAAGGGCACCTACACCGCTAGCTGCTGCTACTCAACCCTATTCTTTGGCTCCACCATAGCATTGTTCTGGCAGTTTATCTGGCAAAGCTGGGCGCCCCTCAAAGTCAAGTTCTTCTTATGGCTTGCTTCGCAGAAGACCGTTGATCGGTTGGCTCACCGAGGTTTGCAGCACTCGCCTATCTACAGGCTATGCTCCCAGGAGGATGAAACGCTTCACCATATCCTGGCTAGTTGCATCTTCTCTCGCATCACCTGGCATGACGTCCTCTCTTGGTGACGACTGCCGGTCTTGCCGCCAGATGGAACGATGGAGTTCTTTGACTGGTGGTCGAACTGCACCCTCGTGGCCCTGTCCCACTTCCTGTAGCGTTTTGCCTCACTCACCGTCATCACCGCTTGGGCCATTTGGAATCACAGGAACGCCATTATCTTTGACGGCGCCCAACCTTCGATTGGTGAACTACTAGATGCGATCAATGCTGAGGGAAAGCGCTAGGCTCGGGCTGGAGTCAAGGGACTGGATAGGATCATTCCTGTAGCCAGATTCTTGTAACCCGGGGCTGAGCAACCCTCTTTCTCCGGCTCATGGGCTTCCCTATTGTGGCCTCTGTCGGTGTCAAAACTGGCGGATCTCGGGTAGGGCTTCCCGAACTGTGCATCTAAGACTAATGGTAACAGGGGGCGGGGGACATGATGTTTACCCAGGTTCGGGCCCTCTCGATGGAGGTAATACCCTACTTCCTACTTGATTGATCTTGATGATATGAGTATTACAAGAGTCGATCTACCACGAGATCAGAGAGGCTAAACCCTAGAAGCTAGCCTATGGTATGATTGTTGTTCTGTCCTACGGACTAAACCCTCTGGTTTATATAGACACTGGAGGGGGCTAGCGTTACACAGGGTCAGTTTACAGAGAAGGAGATCTACATCTGAATCGCCAAGCTTGCCTTCCATGCCAAGGAGAGTCCCATCCGAACACGGGACGAAGTCTTCTATCTTGTATCTTCATAGTCCAACAGTCCGGCCAAAGTATATAGTCCGACACTCCGGATACCCCCTTATCCAGGACTCCCTCAGTAGCCCCTGAACCAGGCTTCAATGACGATTAGTCCGGCGAGTAGATTGTCTTCGGCATTGCGAGGCGGGTTCCATCTCTGAATACTCCA
This sequence comes from Triticum dicoccoides, assembly GCF_002162155.2. Lineage (NCBI taxonomy): Eukaryota > Viridiplantae > Streptophyta > Magnoliopsida > Poales > Poaceae > Triticum > Triticum dicoccoides. The sequence goes on along the minus strand of NC_041387.1, from coordinate 449,847,328 downwards.
AGATAAATTCCAAACACAAGGACCGTGTCCGGCTCTGCAAGGTAATTTCCATATTCCACCGTAGAGAGAATAATAATCCACGAATCTAATCTACTGACAACTCTTTATAAAGTGACATCATGCCATGGTCCGGTTTTTATTCGAACCGTTTCTCATGACCTGCTTCCGCACATATTGCGAGACAGTTTCTTTGGCACGTCTTGTCAAAGCAGAGATCGTGTCCCCTTATCACGGGATCTCCATCAATACAGGTATGGGTAACCCAACCAGCACCATTAATCGAGGCGCCTGAAAAAATAAGAGATTTCGAGAGGCAAGTGGGGAGGCGCACATTCCATATTGCCTTTATAAAAGGCCAGAGATCTCCCGTCTTCACCCACCCCTTCTTCCTCCTTTGCTCATCCGTTCTCTCACCCTCAAGCTCCAGCGCCCGAGTTCTCACCTTCTCCAAAGGACCGCAGCATGTCCGGAGCGGGAGGCAAGTGGATGGCCTCCTCTGTCACAGAGGAGAACATCACCAAGCTTCGAGAGGCCAGATACCTGGCCGAGAGTGTCGTGCACAGGCTTCCAGCAGAGGGACAGATTACCCCCACTCCGAAGTCTCGGGAGAGAGTAGTATTTCTCCCTCATTTTGTCCGCGGACAAGGATTTCCACTCCACCCAATTGTCCGCGGGCTCATCTACTACTACAGGCTAGATTTTCACGATCTGGCCCCGAATTTCGTCCTCAACATCTCGGCGTTCATCGTCGTGTGCGAGGCCTTCCTCCGCATCAATCCTCACTTCGGCATGTGGCTGAAAATCTTCTGCGTGAAGCCGAAGATCGTGGGCGGCCAACAGGCGGAGTGCGGAGGCACCATGGTCGGCAAGATGCCCAATGTCACATGGCTTGATGGCTCCTTCGTGGAGACCGTAAAGGGGTGGCAATCAGGGTGGTTTGACATCACCGAGCTGTGCGACGCCAACTGGGTGGCGGCCCCCAAATTTAGATCCGGAATCCCTATCCGGCTCGCTTCTTGGGAGAAGAAGGGCCTGGCCTGGGGCGAACCCACGGAGCTGACCGGAGTCGAGACCTGCATCAGAAGTATGAGGGATAAGAAGATCAAGCTCGTCAATGTGGTCCAGGTCATACTCATTCGCCAGATTCTCCCGTGTCAAAGACGCGCATTTGATATGTGGGAGTTCGACCCGGCCGAACACCAGATGCTGCTAGAGCTCTTTGACACAACGCACAAAGAAATATGGAAGGTGTTGTTCAAGACCGGTGAAGTTCCTCCTCCCCTTTCCGAGGACCGTGGGCTCAGCGCAAAGTGCCTCGCCAGTCCGGTAAGTCCTTTGATTGTTGCAAGATGTTCCTCTCTAGTACATTCGTGGGAGGATTCTTAAGTCACCATGCTGACTGAATAGGATTGGGTGGAGATGGCGGAGCGGATCGACTGCCCAGCTCTATTGCCCGAGGACCCAATAGATGCACTCCTGGCGGAGATGCTGGTTTCGGCACCTTACAAGGTGCCGGAGAAAAAGGCCGAAAAGAAGGTCGCGGGGGCCCAGAAGGGTCTCCGGCGCGAGGCCGCACCAGACGCCTCGCTAGGAGATGACGAGGCGCACTCCTCCCATGAAGGGGAGGAGATAAAAAGGAAGGCCGCCTCAACTGAGGGGGTCGAAGGGTCCAAGAAGGTGGCCCTGGGGACCAGAAAAGGTCCCCAGCGCAAGGCCGTGATAGCATCGTCATCCGAAGATGATGAGGAAGATTCCCCCCCCCCCGAAGACAAGGGGAAACATGAAGAAATGCCCCCTCCTCGTACCAGGGAGGAGAAGAAAAGGAAGTCCGCCCCGTCGGGTGAGGCCGGGACGCCGAAGAAGGGAAAAGCGTCCCTTCCCAAACACTCCTCAACTGCTGCCTATAGCGACGAGGAGTGGCTGCCCAGGGACAAGCCCCGGGTGAGGTCGTAAGTATCCGCATTCCATAATATTTTTCATGCGACTTTGACTTCATGGTTTGTAATGACGCTGAACACGTGTATGCAGTTCGGCCAGGTCCGCTCTCGGGTGTCCTCTTCGGGGGAGTCTCTGGACGAGTCGGAGATGAATTCACTCCCGACGGCCACCTCCCCGCGACCTGCGGATGACACCGAGGTGTTGTCCCGAAGGATACCAGAGCAGGAGGCGATGGTTCCGGAGACACCCCAAGGCCAAATCCCGGGCGCCGGACACATGGCGGGTGAGACCCCCATGGGTTATGCTGACGGGAGCCACAGCAAGTCTGGCTCCCAGCCGGTTACTGCGCCGGAGCCTACAAAGGTTCTGGGCTCCAGTAAGCAATCCCTCGTGAGGGAGGGTGAACCGGCCGTGCCGATGACCTCCGCCCAGCCGGAGGCATCGGATAATTTGTTGGAAGTGCTTCGAGGCGCTTCCATCGACGATAAACACCGTACGCTTATGGGTACGGTGATTGAGAAGGTTTGGTTTGCCAAAAGTGGATTGACTGAAGCCTGCACCAGCCTGCTAACAGGCTTTGAGGTAAGTAAAAAAGTGTGAGGAAATATCACCCAATAGATAGTAGCCCCTAATACTCTGGTTGGTGTTCGGAAAGAAAAGCCAAACGGAGGGTCAACTAAAAATCCACAGGAAGCTAATAGAACTTGTCTGTATGAACAAACAGGCACTGCTCCTAACCGCCGCTGCGCGTATGGCTGAGGTTGCCGGACTCAAGCGCGAACTGGGGCAGGCTTAAGAAGAGCTCGGCCTCGTGAAGAAGCAGCTCGAGGAGAACAAAGGTAAGTGAAACCCTGTCCATATATTGTATAGAGGATAAAAAGTTGGTGATGCTAACAAAAAGCATCATGGCTTTTGATAGGGACCGCAACCGAAGTGGCGGCCCTGAAGGAAGCGTTGTACGCAGCCGAAGCCAAGGTGGATACGGAGCGCACCGAGCATGAGAAGCAAGATGCTCGGGTGGGAGAGGTACAGCAAGAGCTCCAGGAGCTCGGCAAGAAGTTCGACTCCCTGGAGCATGACTACAAGACGCAAGCATCTAAGCTTGCGAAGGCCCTCCAGAGCGCGGCTGACGCCAAGGCTGAAGCCCAAAAGGCCCTCCAGGAAATCCAGGCGACCAAGAAGATAGCGGAGGGTAAGGCATTCTTTATGCAAAGCAAGCATGTGGAGGAGTCATTTCTTTTACGTACACGAATCTGGAGCTCTCCAGGGGCATTCGTAGATCTGCCACGCAACATTTTGGATGCCGCGGAGTTCTATCGCGCTGAAGAGGGGAGCTCCACGGAGAAGCTGTTCTGGTCCCAATATACTGGAGCCGGACACCCAATGCCTCTAAGTGACCAACTGAAGCAGCTGGTCGAACTCCACAATGCGGCCGAACAGACCATGAAGGACCTCATAGTCCGGATGTGGCCTGGCGAGCCCCTGCCCGGCAGCCTCTTTGGCTTGGTGAAGCGGATGGTGCATGCCTGTCCACGGCTAGAAGTTATCAAGCAATCCGTATGTATTGAGGGTGCCCGGCGGGCCCTTGCCCGCACGAAGATGCATTGGGCCAGACTGGATGCTGAGAAGCTCGTGAAGGACGGACCCCCGAAAGGTAAGGAGCATCGCTACCCCAAAAAATATTATGATGGCGTTATGAAAGGCGCTCGGCTTGTGGCAATGAATGTCCTAAGAACATAATTTTCGAGTAAATGTACTCATGTTGTCTGTGTAATGTAAGGATGAGTTTGGTTGCGCTATATAACACTTTGTTTGATTTAAAATATTACCTTCTCTGTGGCCGTTTATCAAAATCTAAAAGTAGGCCGGTCGTCGGCTTCCGCCCCCTTGTAACTAGTACTGGGGTGTTCGTGGAAAACCCAAACACTCTTTTTCCAAATTCTTGGTCCTTTAAGGAGGTGTTTAGCGCAACGAACGAGGCAACCGGACTATTCGGCTTTATAACTCTCACTTGGCCATAGAAGTCTATAATTTTAAATTTCGGCGAAGCCCCTAGTATTCGAAAGGCCGAACTGGGGCGTTATACACGCCTAAATCGGGCAAGGCCGATTCCTCGCCTTAAGCGGAAAGGAAAAAAATCTTTAGGGATTTAGTACCTCGCAAACAGCGACCATCTCTCGCCGCATCATGACGGTCAGTTTTCGGCTTTCTCTACTGAGGTGCTCGTCCGGAAGAACTGGGACACAATCACAGTAGTTCTCCCTACGCTACCTTAGCCGATATAACAGAACATAAGGTACCAAAACAAGGGAGTCGGGCTAACCCGACTATTGACCCAAGACGTGATTCGGAGCTGATGCATATAGTGCTATAAGTTCGGGGTGCCGCACTGTCGAAAGTGTTCGGACTTTTCTTGCCATATTATGGGGTTACATAAGAAGCCCCTGGCAAACTGAGCGTACCAAAATGTATGGATGCAATATTCAATAAATATTCAACGGAAAATATGAAGATAGTAATAAAAAGCTGACGCTGTGTACTGCTTCCAATTTATTTGGACAATGCGGCAAGGCGTAGGTATACAATTAATGAATTGAGCGGAAAGAAATAGGACTATTTGACATGTCCTATCCAAGGGCAGGCTACCTGTGGGTATGTAAGATCAGGTATAACGATCATTGAAGAAGACCACCTGAGTATTCCCTTGTGTGCAAAGCCTTTTGCCTCCTTGGTGTCCCCTCTGTAATGAGTCCAGTTATCCGATCTCTCTGAAGGGGCTGCCCGAAAGTGGGGTCCTGAAAAAAAGAAAAAAGAAAAAATGGTATGCGGGCCGCATGGCGGTTGAACTGCACTCCAGCCGCATTGTCGTCTCGCCTCCACCTATGCCCATGGTATCTTGAGCGTGTATTTATGTACGCATGGCACGAACGCCGCCTGAATGGGGCTGGGGTGGAGGCTAGATTGCTAATCGAGCTCCTGGCGTGCCTGACGGTCCTGTTGTGGGGTGCTCCGGACTTGCTTGACGGTGCTCGGGTTTGCCGGATTGGTTGTTTGTCGGAGAAGGCTGCTTTGTACTTCCGTCACGAGGGCCACAGTGTGCTCTTCCGTGCGGAGGGAGCGGTCTGTATTTCCATTGACTGTTATGACACCACGAGGTCCTGGCATTTTGAGCTTGAGGTATGCATAGTGTGGTACCGCATTGAATCAAGCGAACGCGGTTCGTCCAAGTAGTGCATGGTAGCCACTACGGAAAGGGACGATATCGAAGAATAACTCCTCCCTTCAGAAGTTATCCGGAGATCCGAAGACCACTTCCAGTGTTATTGAGCCCGTGCAGCGGGCCTCTACCCCTATAATTACACCTCTGAAGGTAGTTTTTGTGGGTTTGATCCGTGACGGATCGATGCCCATTTTCTGCACTGTGTCCTGATAAAGCAGGTTCAGGCTGCTGCCACCATCCATGAGAACTCGCGTGAGGTGGAATCCGTCGATGATTGGGTCAAGGACCAATGCGGCTGAGCCGCCGTGACGGATGCTGGTGGGATGGTCCCTACGATCAAAGATGATCGGGCAGGATGACCATGGGTTGAATTTTGGGGCAACGGGCTCCATCGCATAGACATCCCTGAGTGCACGCTTTCGCTCCCGTTTGGGGATGTGAGTGGCATAGATCATGTTCACCGTTTTTACCTGGGAGGAAATTTCTTCTGTCCTCAGTGTTCGGATTCCTGGGCTCCTCGTCATCATCACTGTGCAGCCCCTTGTCCTTGTTCTCGGCATTTATCTTGCCGACCTGTTTGAACACCCAGCAATCTCTGTTAGTGTGATTGGCTGGTTTATCGGGGGTGCCGTGAATCTAGCACGAGCGGTCGAGTATGCAGTCCAGGCTGGACGATCCCGGATTGTTTCTTTTGAACGGCTTCTTCCGCTGACCGGATTTGGAGTTGCTGAATCCGGCATTGACTGTCGTATCCTTAGCATTGTCGCCATTGTTTTGACGCTTGTGTCTGTTACGCCGTGGCTTTCCATTACTGTCACGGATATCTGAAGTGCCAGGGTTTCCTGGCACGGTGTTGTTGCGAGCCAGCCAACTGTCCTCACCCGCGCAAAAGCGGGTCATTAGTGTCATGAGTGTCGCCATGGTCTTCGGTTTTTCTTGGCCGAGGTGTCGGGCAAGCCACTCGTCACGGATATTATGCTTGAAGGCTGCCAGGGCCTCGGCGTCTGGATAGTCGACAATTTGGTTTTTTTAGTTAGGAACCGAGTCCAGCATTTCCTGGCTGACTCTCCGGGCTGTTGGGTAATGTGACTTAGGTCGTCAGCATCCGGTGGTCGCACGTATGTGCCCTGGAAGTTATCGAGGAATGCGTCCTCGAGATTTTCCCAACTGCCAATGGAGTTTGCTGGCAGGCTATTCAGCCAGTGTCTGGCTGGCCCTTTAAGCTTGAGTGGGAGATACTTGATGGCATGTAGGTCATCACCGCGGGCCATGTGAATGTGGAGAAGAAAATACTCGATCCACACCGCGGGGTCTGTTGTGCCATCGTATGACTCGATATTGACGGGTTTAAACCCTTCTGGGAATTCATGTTCCATTACTTCATCAGTGAAGAAGAGGGGGTGTGCGGTGCCTCTGTGCCGGGCTATGTCGCGGCGTAGTCCGATTAGGTCTGGTCGGTAATATCCGGCCCGGCCGGATTTATCAGTATTGTATCCGGCGTGACGATCATTGTCATGAGCTGTGGCACGCCCTCGTGATCCGTAGATCAATCTTGGTTGTCCTCCATTGTTTTCCAGTATGTCTTGCAGGTCCTGCGTATTGCCCCGAGCCGTAGTGAACCAGCGTGGGGGTGCGGGCTGGTGTCCGGCCTGATATGTCGTTTTATCCCAGCCACGTGGTGGCCGGTCAGCCTCATCTTGTGCTGGAAGTTCCGTCTCTTCAGCCTCTTCTTCTAGCGGTTTGTGCTTTGGGTATCCCCTGCTCGGGGGTTCGAGTCCGTATTCCTCGGCCGCCAGGACTTCGGTCCATCTGTCTGCGAGCAGATCTTGGTTGGCTTGGAGCTGCTGCTGCTTCTTTTTCAGGCTTCTTGCCGTGGCTATAAGCCTGCGCTTGATGTGCTCCTGCTCTATGGGATCCTCTGGTACGCCAAATTCGTTGTCACCGAGGCTCACCTCGTCTTCGGAGGGAGGCATATAGTTATCGTCCTCCAAGTATCCGTCCATCGCCTATTCGTCTGGGCTAGCCTACCCGTGTTCCTATTCGGCTTGCTTGAAGGTGGGTTGATCAGGATTGTATTCCTCTTCGGCACCATCTGGATTTTCTTCTCCAGTGCTGGTATTGTTGTGGCGAGGCTTGGAGTGGCGCCGATGACGCCCATGTTTTGCTTTCTTCCTCGAGGGGTTATCTCCCGTTGCCTCATCGCCATTGGTTTCTTTGGGAGTATCCACCATATATATGTCATATGAAGAGGTGGCAGTCCGGCGCCCTGTGGGTGGCGGTTCCTGTTCTTCTCCCACATCGTCGTCTATACCGTCCATGTCTTCGGAGTCGAAGTTATGCATGTCGGTCAGGTCATCGACCGTGGCTATTAAGTGGGTGGTGGGTGGGTAACGAATTTCTTCGTCGCCAGCTTCCCACTCGAGCCGGACATAGTTCGGCCAGGAGTCTCCCGACAAAGAGAGAGACCTTAATGAATTCAGCATGTCTCCGAAGGGTGAGTGCTGAAAGATATCCACGACGGCGAACTCCATGACTGGAGCCCAGTTAGATTCAATGGGCACGGATGCGCGCGGTCCAGAACACACTACCGTAGATGAGTCCGGGGGTCTGGAGGTACAAATTTCCTGAGGAAAGGAGTCTGTGTTCGGCTCCAACGCCGATGAGTGTGCGGCCTTCGGGGCGGGGTCCATCCACCCGTCCTCGGAAGGCACGACCTGCTCTAGAATGAAGTCCGGAGCTGTAGCAAGTGCGGTCTTACGAATACTGTCCGACTGCATATCTAGGTCATGCATGTCGTGATTGTTCGGCGCTCCTGACACGGGCCCGAATCCATCGAAGATCAAGTCTCCACGAATGTCGGCGGTGTAGTTTAGGTTTCCAAACCTGACCTGATGGCCAGGGGCGTAACTATTGATCTGCTCCAGATGGCCAAGCGAGTTGGCCCGCAGTGCGAAGCCGCCGAACACGAAGATCTTTCCGGGGAGAAAAGTCTCACCCAAGACGGCGTTGTTGAAGGTTGGAGAAGCCATCGAGCCTTATAGCGACGACGCAGAGGAACTCTCAATGAAAGCACCAATGTCAGTGTCAAAACTGGCGGATCTCGGGTAGGGGGTCCCGAACTGTGCGTCTAAGACTAATGGTAACAGGAGGCGGGGGTGACGATGTTTACCCAGGTTCGGGCCCTCTCGATGGAGTTAATACCCTACTTCCTGCTTGATTGATCTTGATGATATGAGTATTACAAGAGTTGATCTACCACGAGATCAGAGAGGCTAAACCCTAGAAGCTAGCCTATGGTATGATTGTTGTTCTGTCCTACGGACTAAACCCTCCGATTTATATAGACACTGGAGGGGGCTAGGGTTACATAGGGTCGGTTTACAGAGAAGGAGATCTACATCCGAATCGCCAAGCTTGCCTTCCACGCCAAGGAGAGTCCCATCCGGACACGGGACAAAGTCTTCTATCTTGTATCTTCATAGTCCAACAGTCCAGCCAAAGTATATAGTCCGGCAGTCCGGATACCCCCTTATCCAGGACTCCCTCAGCCTCTCTGTGCACGACATGACAGAAACCTAACTCTGTATTCTACCCTATCTATCAATGGAATGATACGCCTCCGAGCGTATTCGCTAAAAAATATATAAGGTAAATACAAACGAAATACAAACATAATAATTTACAGACAATTCACGAGAAATATCATTCACGTATACTTCCCCTAAATTCTTAGTTGCATTAGTCGCTTCATTTCTTGGCTGCAATTAGTCTTTACGCCAATGACAAAAGGGAAACTGTTTAAATTGCCCGATTGATTTCTCGCACCCTTAAACTGTGTGGCTTGAGTGACGCGTGTCCCCTATGGGGCCCACACACCGCTTTCCCTCGTTGCGTTATCTTCTCACGCGAGGGCCCTCATCCACACGTTTACTCCAGGAAGCCTTCTTCTTCCTCGACCACATGTTTCTCAGTCATTCTTCGTCCCAGGACAGTGCGCTGCCTCTCCCGACCACCGACGCCACCACACACAATTGCTGACCACCGCCACCGTTGCCGCACAGCCCCGCCCCAACATCGGTCGTGTTGCTTTGCAGGAGTGGCAGCATTTGCTGTAAAGCAACATCCATGGAGATCCAACAGCTAGTTGAGCGTGGGATGGCTTTGTCCTACGATGGAGCCTCGGCGCTTGCCTGCCGGCGCTGCAGTGGAGCATCGCGTGCGGCAGCCGGTGCTGCAGTGAAGCTTCACCGACTCTGGACAACATCATGCACCGACGACGACCGCGATAGGGAGGACATGGCATTGCAACTCTGGTGATGTGTTGAACGGCCACCAGCGTTGCGACGCCATGTTGCAGGGTAGCGAGGGGTGCTGGTCATAGTGCTGCAACGTCGTGCTAAACTCAATGGCGCAGCTGCTGCCACGCCACTGATATGCGAGGGGCGACGGTCGTACGACGGTGCAGTGCATCAGGCTAGTAGTGGGTGCTGTATACGGGCGCTCACCGTTGTTGTGATGTAGCATCGTCGGGGCCGCTGGAGCTGCAATGAAGCGCAGCAGGGTGTCGTTGAAGCTTCGTCGGAGTTGCAATGAAGCACCACCGAAGCTGCGACAAAGCGCTGCGGGAGTCATTGAAGCTCCGTTGGGGTTGCAATGGTGCATCGCCGGCACTGCAATGAAATGCCGTTGGGCGCCGACGGTGCTGCTCTGCGCTGCCATGGGACTGGGAGCTGCAAGCGCTGGACGGGTGTTACGCTAGAGAGACGGTCAATTCCCAATTTTTGGTTTGCTTGTGCACGTGGTCTAGCTGGCACAATGGATGGCTGCACGACGCCTCATCTAATGGCTCTTGAGGCAGTTTAAAATTAACTTGCATCAGCCAGATGATTTGTAGCAAGGGCCATGACAAAACGCGTCATCTAGAACGAGTGATAAATAAGGCCTTCACCCCAACCTGCATAGAGAATCCAGGTCAAGATTGGCGGCACCTCTGGCATCTCAAACGGAATGGAAACCTATACACACCATTGTAGCCACGAACCAATCGATGCCTTCCAACCAGGTCACAAGGTATGGAACAAAAGGTAGGAATGTCTCCACCTGCCAGTCTCCACAACCTTCCCGCGCTCTCCAGAACCCAAACCCCACACCCTACAGCCGAGTCCAACTCCGCCATGACTCGTCCGTCCCCACACCCGCGACGCTGCCGCGGCTTCCTCCTATCCGTCCAGATCGCATCCGGTGGCCGCGACCATCCAAGGAACATTCTAGAGCCCATCCGCGGCTGCGGCACCACAACCATCGCAAGGCGACTTACCAAAGATAGCAGAAACCATCTGAGACACCTGGCGTTTTAAGCCGGTAAGATCGGTGGTCACCTCCTCAAGATCCGCCTCCGCCTTCTCAGCCCGTTTTATCAAGTCAATCTTCTCTTCAGCCCAGGCACTTTTTCCAACTTCAAAGCTGGTCTTCAGTTTTTCCGCTTCAGTCACACTGAATTGGAATTTTGAGTCCGTGTTCCGGGTCTCAGATTCTTGCAGCTCCAGACGAGTCTTCACGTCAGACAGTTCTGATTGAAGTTGAGTAGTGGTGGCCTATACATACACTGGTTCAAAATCATGGTCAGTTTTGGATGATAGAAATGAAGTCCCAAGCATTTTGCAAGCAACAACACTTGGCACTTGGGGGCTAATGTCTGCCGAAACAATTATTCATACAACGGTTCATGTGCATAAGTCCCAAGCACTTTGCAAGCAAGAATACTTGGCACTTGGGGGCTAATGCATATTACTTGTTTTTTCACGGTTATTTTCCGATGACCCGGGTGTGCTGAAAGTACACACAGCCGGCTCATGGGGGCTACACAAGTAAAGCTCTGACTTATAAAACAATGATGCAAAGGACCGGCTCATTCCTACTGATTAAACCGGCCCTTGGGGGCTACGGATTCAGTGTTAATCATTACAGATCTATTCTAAACCAGATGCTTTAAGCCGAATTTTGAAGGATTCTATCAAAGATTATTATTTATGCTCATGGTTAATCAAGTCTACAGCATATTCAATTCCATCATAAACAATAGACTTGGGGGCTGACAGGATGTGCATAACTCAAATAAGAAGGAGCTCATACCTCAACTTTTTGGTGCATTTGCTTCACCATATCAACTTCAAGGTCACGGATGGAGTGCACCTGACTGAGAAAGCCAAAATATATTTCACCAATGTGTTGGAAATATGCCCTAGAGGCAATAATAAAAGTGTTATTATTATATTTCTTTGTTCATGATAATAGTCTTTTATTCATGCTATAATTGTATTATCCGGAAATCATAATACACGTGTGAATACATAGACCACAATATGTCCCTAGTGAGCCTCTAGTTGACTAGCTCGTTGTGATCAACAGATAGTCATGGTTTCCTGGCTATGGACATTGGATGTCGTTGATAACGGGATCACATCATTAGGAGAATGATGTGATGGACAAGACCCAATCCTAAGCCTAGCACAAAGATCGTGTAGTTCGTATGCTAAAGCTTTTCTAATGTCAAGTATCTTTTCCTTAGACCATGAGATTGTGCAACTCCCGGATACCGTAGGAATGCTTTGGGTGTACCAAACGTCACAACGTAACTGGGTGGCTATAAAGGTGCATTACAGGTATCTCCGAAAGTGTCTGTTGGGTTGGCACGAATCGAGACTGGGATTTGTCACTCCGTGTAAACGAAGAGGTATCTCTGGGCCCACTCGGTAGGACATCATCATAATGTGCACAATGTGACCAAGGGGTTGATCACGGGATGATGTGTTACAGAAACGAGTAAAGAGACTTGCCGGTAACGAGATTGAACAAGGTATCGGTATACCAACGATCGAATCTCGGGCAAGTATAATACCGCTAGACAAAGGGAATTGTATACGGGATCGATTGAGTCCTTGACATCGTGGTTCATCCGATGAGATCATCGTGGAACATGTGGGAGCCAACATGGGTATCCAGATCCCGCTGTTGGTTATTGACCGGAGAACGTCTCGGTCATGTCTGCATGTCTCCCGAACCCGTAGGGTCTACACACTTAAGGTTCGATGACGCTAGGGTTATAAAGGAAGCTTGTATGTGGTTACCGAATGTTGTTCGGAGTCCCGGATGAGATCCCGGACGTCACGAGGAGTTCCGGAATGGTCCGGAGGTAAAGATTTATATATAGGAAGTCCTGTTTCGGCCATCGGGACAAGTTTCGGGGTCATCGGTATTGTACCGGGACCACCGGAAGGGTCCCGGGGGCCCACCGGGTGGGGCCACCTGCCCCGGGGGGGCCACATGGGCTGTAGGGGGTGCGCCTTGGCCTACATGGGCCAAGGGAACCAGCCCCTAGAGGCCCATGCGCCAAGATATAGGAAAAAGGGGAGAGTCCTAAAGGGGGAAGGCACCTCCGAGGTGCCTTGGGGAGGATGGACTCCTCCCCCCCTCTTAGCCGCACCCCTTCCTTGGAGGAAGGGGCAAGGCTGCGCCTCCCCCCTCTCCCCTGCCCCTATATATAGTGGAGGGGAGGGAGGGCATCCATACCTGAGCCCTTGGCGCCTCCCTCCCTCCCGTGACACCTCCTCCTCTCCCGTAGGTGCTTGGCGAAGCCCTGCAGGATTGCCACGCTCCTCCATCACCACCACGCCGTTGTGCTGCTGCTGGATGGATTCTTCCTCAACCTCTCCCTCTCTCCTTGTTGGATCAAGGCGTGGGAGACATCGTCGAGCTGTACGTGTGTTGAACGCGGAGGTGCTGTCCGTTCGGCACTAGATCATCGGTGATTTGAATCACGGCGAGTACGACTCCATCAACCCCGTTCACTTGAACGCTTCCGCTTAGCGATCTACAAGGGTATGTAGATTCACTCTCCTTCTACTCGTAGCTGGTTTCTCCATAGATAGATCTTGGTGACGCGTAGGAAAATTTTGAATTTCTGCTACGTTCCCCAACAGTGGCATCATGAGCTAGGTCTATTGCGTAGATTCTTTGCACGAGTAGAACACAAAGTAGTTGTGGGCGTTGATGTTGTTCAATATGCTTACCGTTACTAGTCCAATCTTGTTTCGACGGTATTGTGGGATGAAGCGGCCCGGACCGACCTTACACGTACTCTTACGTGAGACAGGTTCCACCGATTGACATGCACTTGGTGCATAAGGTGGCTAGCGGGTGCCAGTCTCTCCCACTTTAGTCGGAACGGATTCGATGAAAAGGGTCCTTATGAAGGGTAAATAGCAATTGGCATATCACGTTGTGGTCTTGCGTAGGTAAGAAACGTTCTTGCTAGAAACCCATAGCAGCCACGTAAAACATGCAACAACAATTAGAGGACGTCTAACTTGTTTTTGCAGGGTATGCTATGTGATGTGATATGGCCAAAAGGATGTGATGAATGATATATGTGATGTATGAGATTGATCATGTTCTTGCAATAGGATTCACGACTTGCATGTCGATGAGTATGACAACCGGCAGGAGCCATAGGAGTTGTCTTTATTTATTATTATGACCTGCGTGTCATTGAAGAACGCCATGTAAACTACTTTACTTTATTGCTAAACGCGTTAGTCATAGAAGTAGAAGTAGTCATTGGCGTGACAACTTCATGAAGACACGATGATGGAGATCATGATGATGGAGATCATGGTGTCAAGCCGGTGACAAGATGATCATGGAGCCCCGAAGATGGAGATCAATGGAGCTATATGATATTGGCCATATCATGTCACAACTATATAATTGCATGTGATGTTTATTATGATTATGCATCTTGTTTACTTAGGACGACGGTAGTAAATAAGATGATCCCTTACAAAATTTCAAGAAGTGTTCTCCCCTAACTGTGCACCGTTGCTACAGTTCGTCGCTTCTAAGCACCACGTGATGATCGGGTGTGATGGATTCTTACGTTCACATACAACGGGTGTAAGACAGTTTTACACAGCGAAAACACTTAGGGTTAACTTGACGAGCCTAGCATGTGCGGACATGGCCTCGGAACACGGAGACCGAAAGGTCGAGCATGAGTCGTATAACAGATACGATCAACATGAAGATGTTCACCGATGATGACTAGTCCGTCTCATGTGATGATCGGACACGGCCTAGTTGACTCGGATCATGTAATCACTTAGATGACCAGAGGGATGTCTATCTGAGTGGGAGTTCATAAGATGAACTTAATTATCTTGAACATAGTCAAAAGACCTTTTTGCAAATTATGTCGTAGCTCGCGCTTTAGTTCTACTGTTTTAGATATGTTCCTAGAGAAAATATAGTTGAAAGTTGACAGTAGCGATTATGCGATCAGTAGAAAGCTTATGTCCTTAATGCACCGCTTAGTGTGCTGAACCCCAAACATCGTTTGTGGATGTTTCGAACATCGAACATACACGTTTTGATAACTACGTGATAGTTCAGTTAAATGGTTTAAGTAGAGGCACCAAAGACGTTTTCGAAACGTCACGGAACATATGAGATGTTTCGAGGGCTGAAATTGGGATTTCAGGCTCGTGCCCACGTCAAGAGGTATAAGACCTCCGACGATTTTCTTAGCCTGCAAACTAAGGAGAGAAGCTCAATTGTTGAGCTTGTGCTCAGATTGTCTGAGTGCAACAATCACTTGAATCAAGTGGGAGTTGATCTTCCAGATGAAATAGTGATAGTTCCTCCAAAGTCATTACCACCAAGCTGCTAGAGCTTCGTGATGAACTATAATATATCAAGGACATATATGATGATCCTTGAGATATTCGCGATGTTTGACTCCGCGAAAGTAGAAATCAAAAGGGAGCATCAATCGTTGATGGTTAGTAAAACCACTAGTTTCAAGAAGGGCAAGGGCAAGAAGGGATACTTCATGAAACGGCAAATCAGTTGCTGCTCTAATGAAGAAACCCGAGGTTAAACCCAAACCCGAGACTAAGTGCTTCTGTAATAAGGGGAACAACCACTGGAGCAAGATTACCCTAGATACTTGGTGGATGAGAAGGCTGGCAAGGTCGATTGAAGTATATTGGATATACATTATGTTAATGTGTACTTTACTAGTACTCCTAGTAGCACCAGGGTATTAAGATACCGGTTCAGTTGCTAAGTGTTAGTAAGTCGAAATAAAAAAGGCTACGAAATAAAAGGAGACTAGCTAAATGTGAGCTGACGATATGTGTTGGGAGTGTTTCCAAGGTTGATGTGATCAAGCATCGCACGCTCCCTCTACCACCGAGATTGGTGTTTGCGTTGAGCATAGACATGATTGGATTATGTCTATCGCAATACGGTTATTCATTTAAGGAGAATAATGGTTACTCTATTTATTTGAATAATACCTTCGATGGTCTTGCACCTAAATAAATGGTTTATTGAATCTCGATCGTAGTGATACACATTTTCATGCCAAAAGATATAAGATAGTAATGATAGTACCACTTACTTGTGGCACTGCCATGTAAGTCATATTGGTGTAAAACGCATGAAGAAGCTCCATGTTGATGGATCTTTGGACTCACTCGTTTTTGAAAAGTTTGAGACATGCAAACCATGTCCATTGGTGTATACGCATGAAGAAACTCCATATAGATGTATCATTTGGACTCACTTGATTTTGAACCACTTGAGATATGCAAATCATACCACATGGGCAAGATGACTGAAAAGCCTCGTTTTCAGTAAGATGGAACAAGATAGCAACTTGTTGGAAGTAACACATTTTGATGTGTCCAGTCCAATGAGTGCTGAGGTATGCAGTGAATATCGTTATGTTCTTACTTCACAGATGATTCGAGTAGATGTTGAGAATATTTACTTGATGAAACACAAGTCTGAATTATTGAATGGTTCAAGTAATTTCAGAGTGAAGTAGCAGATCATTGTGACAAGAGGATAAAATGTCTATGATATGATCATAGAGATAAATATCTGAGTTACGAGTTTTGGCACACAATTAAGACATTGTGGAAATTGTTTCGCAATTAATACCGCCTGGAACACCATAATGTGATGGTGTGTCCGAACATCATAGTTGCACCCTATTGGATATGGTGCGTACCATGATGTCTCTTATCGAATTACCACTATCGTTCATGGGTTAGGCATTAGAGACAACCACATTCACTTTAAATAGGGCACCACGTAATTCCGATGAGATGACACCGTATGAATTATGGTTTAGAGAAACCTAAGTTGTCGTTTCTTAAAAGTTTGGGGCTGCGATGCTTATATGAAAAAGTTTCAGGTTGATAAGCTCGAACCCAAAGCGGATAAAATGCATCTTCATAGGAAACCCAAAACAGTTGGGTATACCTCCTAATTCAGATCCAAAAGCAATATGGATTGTTTCTAGAATCGGGTCCTTTCTCGAGGAAAAGTTTCTCTCAAAAGAATTGAGTGGGAGGATGGTGGAGACTTGATGAGGTTATTGAACCGTCTCTTCAACTAGTGTGTGACAGGGCACAGGGAGTTGTTCCTGTGGCACCTACACCAATTGAAGTGGAAGCTTATGATATTGATCATGAAACTTCGGATCAAGTCACTCCCAAACCTCGTAGGATGACAAGGATGCGTACTACTTCAGAGTGGTACATAATCATGTCTTGAAGGTCATGTTGCTAGACAACAATGAACCTACGAGCTATGGAGAACCGATGGTGGGCCCGAATTCCGACAAATGGTTAGAAGCCATGAAATCCGAGATAGTATCCATATATCAGAACAAAGCATGGACTTTGATGGACTTGCCCGATGATCGGCAATCCATTGAGATAAATGGATCTTTTAAGAAGAAGACGGACGTGGATGGTAATGTCACCATCTATGAAGCTCGACTTGTGGCGAAGTGTTTTCCGACAAGTTCAAGGAGTTCACTACGATGAGATTTTCTCACTCGTAGCGATGCTTAAAGTCCGTCGGAATCATGTTAGCATTAGCTGCATTTATGAGATCTGGCAGATGGATGTCAAAACGAGTTTCCTTACCGGTTTTCGTGAGGAAAGGTTGTATGTAATGCAATCAGAAAGTTTTTGTCGATCCTAAGGATGCTAAAAGGTATGCTGGCTCCAGCGATCCTTCTAAGGACTGGAGTAGGCATCTCGGAGTTGGAATGTACACTTTGATAAGATGATCAAAGATTTTGGGTCTATACAAAGTTTATGAGAAACTTGTATTTCCAAAGAAGTGAGTGGGAGCACTATAGAATTTCTGATGAGTATATGTTGTTGACATATTGTTGATCAGAAATGACGTAGAATTTCTAGAAAGCATATAGGGTTATTTTGAAAGTGTTTTTCAATGGAAAGCCTGGATTAAGCTGCTTGAGCATTGAGCATCAAGATCTATAAGGATAGATCAAAACGCTTAATGGTACTTTCAAATGAGCACATACCTTGACATGATCTTGAAGGTGTTCAAGATGGACCAGTCAAAGAAGGAGTTCTTACCTGAGTTGTAAGGTACGAAGTTAAGACTTAAAGCTCGACCACGGCAGAATAGAGAGAAAGGACGAAGGTCGTCCCCCATGCTTGAGACGTAGGCTCTTCAGTATGCTATGCTGTGTACCGCACCTGAAGTGTGCCTTGCCATGAGTCAGTCAAGGGGTACAAGAGTGATCCATGAATGGATCACAGGACAGCGGTCAAAGTTATCCTTAGTAACTAGTGGACTAAGGAATTTTCTCGAGTATGGAGGTGGTAAAAGAGTTCGTCGTAAAGGGTTACGTCGATGCAAGCTTAACACCTATCCGGATAGCTCTGAGTAGAGATACCGGATACGTATAATGGAGCAACAATTTAGAATAGCTCCAAGTAGAACAGTTATTTGGAATAGCTCCAAATAGAACGCGGGAGCTACATCTAGGAGATGACATAGAGATTTGTAAAGCACACACGGATCTGAAAGGTTCAGACCCGTTGACTAAAACCTCTCTCACAAGCAGAACATGACCAAACCCCAGATCTCATTGAATCTTGATCACATGATGATGTGAACTAGTTTAGTGACACTAGTAAACTCTTTGGATGTTGGTCACATGGTGATGTGACCTGTCAGTGTTAATCACATGGTGATGTGAACTAGATTATTGACTCTAGTGCAAGTGGGAGACTGTTGGAAATATGCCCTAGAGGCAATAATAAAAGTGTTATTATTATATTTCTTTGTTCATGATAATAGTCTTTTATTCATGCTATAACTGTATTATCCGGAAATCGTAATACACGTGTGAATACATAGACCACAATATGTCCCTAGTGAGCCTCTAGTTGACTAGCTCGTTGTGATCAACAGATAGTCATGGTTTCCTGGCTATGGACATTGGATGTCGTTGATAACGGGATCACATCATTAGGAGAATGATGTGATGGACAAGACCCAATCCTAAGCCTAGCACAAAGATCGTGTAGTTCGTATGCTAAAGCTTTTCTAATGTCAAGTATCTTTTCCTTAGACCATGAGATTGTGCAACTCCCGGATACCGTAGGAATTCTTTGGGTGTACCAAACGTCACAACGTAACTGGGTGGCTATAAAGGTGCATTACAGGTATCTCCGAAAGTGTCTGTTGGGTTGGCACGAATCGAGACTGGGATTTGTCACTCCGTGTAAACGGAGAGGTATCTCTGGGCCCACTCGGTAGGACATCATCATAATGTGCACAATGTGACCAAGGGGTTGATCACGGGATGATGTGTTATGGAACGAGTAAAGAGACTTGCCGGTAACGAGATTGAACAAGGTATCGGTATACCGACGATCGAATCTCGGGCAAGTACCATACCGCTAGACAAAGGGAATTGTATACGGGATTGATTGAGTCCTTGACATCGTGGTTCATCCGATGAGATCATCATGGAACATGTGGGAGCCAACATGGGTATCCAGATCCCGCTGTTGGTTATTGACCGGAGAACATCTCGGTCATGACTACATGTCTCCCGAACCCGTAGGGTCTACACACTTAAGGTTCGATGACGCTAGGGTTATAAAGGAAGCTTGTATGTGGTTACCGAATGTTGTTCGGAGTCCCGGATGAGATCCCGGACGTCACGAGGAGTTCCGGAATGGTCCGGAGGTAAAGATTTATATATAGGAAGTCCTGTTTCGGCCATCGGGACAAGTTTCGGGGTCATCGGTATTGTACCGGGACCACCAGAAGGGTCCCGGGGGGCCACATGGGCTGTAGGGGGTGCGCCTTGGCCTACATGGGCCAAGGGCACCAGCCCCTAGAGGCCCATGCGCCAAGATATAGGAAAAAGGGGAGAGTCCTAAAGGGGGAAGGCACCTCCGAGGTGCCTTGGGGAGGATGGACTCCTCCCCCCCTCTTAGCCGCACCCCTTCCTTGGAGGAAGGGGCAAGGCTGCGCCTCCCCCCTCTCCCCTGCCCCTATATATAGTGGAGGGGAGGGAGGGCATCCATACCTGAGCCCTTGGCGCCTCCCTCCCTCCCGTGACACCTCCTCCTCTCCCGTAGGTGCTTGGCGAAGCCCTGCAGGATTGCCACGCTCCTCCATCACCACCACGCCGTTGTGCTGCTGCTGGATGGAGTCTTCCTCAACCTCTCCCTCTCTCCTTGCTGGATCAAGGTGTGGGAGACATCGTCGAGCTGTACGTGTGTTGAACGCGGAGGTGCTGTCCGTTCGGCACTAGATCATCGGTGATTTGAATCACGGCGAGTACGACTCCATCAACCCCGTTCACTTGAACGCTTCCGCTTAGCGATCTACAAGGGTATGTAGATGCACTCTCCTTCTACTCGTAGCTGGTTTCTCCATAGATAGATCTTGGTGACGCGTAGGAAAATTTTGAATTTCTGCTACGTTCCCCAACACAATGCTCAATTGAGAGTAATTGGCAACATCAAATCTCACTTTGCGCTGTTCAATGTATTCTTCCTTGGCAGAGTGTTTGGCCAGGGCGGTGGGTCTTCCTGGCTCTCTAAAGCCAGTGTTGGTAATCACCACATCATCATCATCATGTGTCTCAGCCGATTTAGCTGGACTTGATGCTTTAGTGTCCAAAGGATCATTGTTTGCTTGATCGATAGGAGGGTCAGCAGTCATTGGTGGAACATCAAGAACCGGTTCTGACGGTTGAGGAGCTAAGGTCTCAGGCGCTGAGGTTTGTTGCTCCAGCTCATTGACTTTGGGATCCTCAGCCGATGTAGTCACCTTTGCCTTCTTGCTAGGCTTGTCCTTTCCACTGCATGAGTCATGAGAAGCCAATATAAGTATAAAGGATCATAATGAGCAAATGATAAGTAATTGTTATTACCTGGGAGCAGTCTTGAAAGCCGGCAAATGAGACTGAGATGAGTCGCCGGAAGAGGAACAAGACGTTTCCTGATAATTTGAGTCGGAAGAATTAAGTGGTTGGCGGATGAGACCCGCCAGAGGATAAAAAGAGTTTAAATCGGGGGTGACCTCGTTTTGACGCTTCCTTGGAGTATTCGGTAAGCCGGAAGATAATTCTTCGTCCCTGCTAGTCCAAGTCTGTCGCCGGCTCTTGTGATGCTGTTGCTTCAAAAGAAAGTGAGGATCCAGATGAGCTAAGGGGTGTGAAAAGCTTACTTTCCGGGTTACTCTTCAAATTTTCTATCTTGGCAAGGGCTCGGAGTCGGAGGAAATGATATTTCCTCTTCCTCGATTGCTTGACTGGTCCCCATGTCATCCTGATGATAATCAATGTCAATAAGATGGTTGAAAAAGGAGCCAAGAGAATCAAGGGGTACCTCCGACTCAGAGCTGTCGTCCAGTTCAAGCAGCTCGGAAGCACTGGGTTTCTTTCCCCTCTTCTTGGCAGTTCTCTTGGCGGCTTTCTTGGCTTTCCTGGCCCTTTTGGCAGCTTCATGGTCATATTCCTTCTTCCAAAAGTCATCATCTGCCTGTGTTAGTCATTAAAGTTGAGTTAAACAAAGTATTTAAAGATGAAGGTAAAGAAAGTAATAATATAAAGACTTACCTCTGGTGTCGGGTTAGATGTGCAGAAAGGGCTTAGGCCCACCTTGCTGCAGTCTACTGGGCTTTCATGCAGAAGGGACTTCGTCATTTCATTGATGGTGTCGTCAGTTAAATCCTCGGAGCTATGGCGCAGTGGATCCTTTTTGCCACCCATGTAGGTGCACATTAAGCCAGTACGGCGACTCAAGGGAATGACCCGCCATGCAACCCAGCATCAAACCAAGTCAATGCTAGTTAAGTCATTTCCCAACAGAGCCTTGACCTTGGCAATGGTGGGGGCGAGTTTTTTGCGTTCAGCGGCTGTCAGCTTGTCAGGGAGATGATGTTTTGAGTCAAGACGCAGGGCGCGAAAGTCGGGCAGTCGGTTCTCATCACCCGAAGAAGTATCCTTGCAATAGAACCATGTCTGGTTCCAATCCTTGGGATGACTCGGCAGGCGGGCATAAGGGAAGATAGCATCTCTCCTTTGCTGAATTGAGATTCCACCAACTTCCAGGATGGGAACATTTGAGTACTCGTTTTGGTGGTTCAAATAAAATTATTCTCTGAACAGTTCCACACTAGGCTCCTCTTGAAGGTACACCTCACAGAAAACTTGGAAATTGCATATGTTTGACACGGAACTGGGTCCGATGTCTTGAGGATGAAGATTAAAAAAGTGCAGAACGTCCCAGAAGAATTTAGAGCCGGGCGGTGAGAAGCTCCGGTTCATGTGATCAGTAAAGACAATGACTTCATCATCCTTTGGCTGAGGTTTCTCCTATTCCGGCTTGGGGGCGCGATAATGCATGACAGTCTGCTTTGGCAAATAGCCGGTTTTCACAAAGTCCTGAAGTGTTTTCTTAGTGACAATGGAGGGAACCCAGTTACAAAAAGTGGCTGTCTTCGGGGCCACTGTGAGAAAGAAGCCTAAAAATAAAAAAGAACAAGAGTTGCCGGTTTAAATTAAGCCAGAGGAAGAGCATTATAACACATATTCAGAATGGCGGCTTAAAAAGGGGCCTAATGGTATATGACAAGCTACAGCGGATTATGTAAGCCGCCATGAGCAGATTGATATCCATCAAAGAGTGAAGCTTCCTAAAGTGTTGAATCTAACTACAACTGGTGATATAAGCCGCCATGACCAGGTTGATCTATCAGGAAGAAAATTTTGCTAAGTATTGGACAAACAGGTTTCATGGACTAAAATTATAATTTTGAATCAATGGTAGTTCAGAAAATGCAGAAAAATCTAAAACCTAAAAATAGTGCAGGGGAGTTCATAGGTTCCAAGGAGATCTTTTATGAAGGAAAAAGGGTCCGCTGGTATTAAAAGCAAGGGCAAAACTGCTACCGCATGAGTTATATGCTATCTTCAGATCAAAAGATGCTAGGGTTGAAGATGGAGGGCGAAGAACTACGAAGAACTCGAAGAACTACAGGAACCCTAATGCGGATCTAGAGCATAGAAGGGGGAACACTTGCAGATGTAGATGAGACTGCGGTGGGGCGCCGGAGTTCTCTGGTCCCGTTCAGGTTGATGCAACGGCCGAGGACGAAGAGGACGGTGCGCTTTGCGGCGGCGGCAGAGCTCGAGTGGCAGAGGAGTCGCGGGAGGAGGAAGACGAGGAAGAGAAGGGGGAGAACGACATAAGGGAGGTTCGACCCTATTTATAAGGAAAAAGTTAACAGGTGGGCACAAAAAACGAGGAGGCCAAAACATGGTTATCCAGCGGCTCGGGCACCTTGATTCTCGGAACGGCTATTAAAGATAAAGATCTGTTAAGATATATTGGATATTGTGTAAATTAATGACAGGTGACGTCATGGCGGGTTACCAAAAGCCCAGGAGATGACGTCATGACGGGTTATGAGTTCTCGCACAAATAAAGAAGGGAGGATTTTTTTTCTAAGTATTGAAGATTGACATGAACCAGTTCAAATCAACCTGGGGCCTAATGTTGGGGATATAACTATTAGGTATGACCCGCCCATGATGTCGGGTTATACCTATGGCGATTCATGACTTGAAGCCCATGATGATATTGAAGACGGCCGTTCACAGGCAAGGGCCCAAGGCCCAAGGGCGACTTAAGGCCTGTAGGAGTAAATCGCCATATATGTATAACTTATATTGTAAGGCATGTATAGTTAGTCACTAAACCAGACACGTTGTCTATGAGCCGGGCGGGGCTCCGTGAGCCACTGGGCTTCAACCTGTGTATATAAAGGGACGACCCGGCGGCGGTTCAGGGCAAGAAACAACAGATCAAAAGCTAGGTCAAGCGGATTCGCTCCCTGATAATCGAGACATAAACAATACCACCTCAAACTGGATTAGGCCTTTACCTTCACCACAAGGGGCCAAACCAGTATAAACTTCTGTGTCCTTTGTCCCGTTTAACCCCTTTAAGCTAACCTAGTTGTGATGGCTGCACGACTAAGTCCTCACACTAGGACATCTGCCGTGACTATTCCACGACAAGGTATGTTCTGACGTTTGATAGCACACAAGGCATTCCTCTGGTATCCAGGAGTTGCATAGTCTCATAGTCAGAGGAATATGCATTTGACATGAAGAAAGTAATAGCAATAAAATTGAACGATCATTATGCTCAGCTAACGGATGGGTCTTGTCCAACACATCATTCTCTAATGATGTGATCCCGTTCATCAAATGACAACACATGTCTATGGTTAGGAGACTTAACCATCTTTGATTAACGAGCTAGTCTAGTAGAGGCTTACTAGGGACACGGTGTTTTGTCTATGTATCCACACATGTATCAAGTTTCCGGTTAATACAATTATAGCATGAATAATAAACATTTATCATGAATAAGGAAATATAAAATAACAACTTTATTATTGCCTTTAGGGCATATTTCCTTCAATGTGAGTATATAGGAGGAAGATCTAGGTCAAGGGGTCACCGAGGGGCCCACAAGTTAGGGGGCACACCCTCCCCCCTTGCCGCTGCCTCGTTGTAACGCCCCCAAGACCGATGTGCCAGGTGTCGTGCAGTTATTCGCTGTTGTTGCGTTGGCATTGCTTGCGTGTCATGCATCTCATATCATGTCATCATGCGCATTTCATTTGCATACATGTTCGTCTCATGCATCCGAGCATTTTCCCCGTTGTCCGTTTTGCAATCCGGCGCTTCGTTCTCCTCCGGTGGTCATTTCTACCTTTCTTTCTTGTGTGGGGATTAAACATTTCCGGATTGGACCGAGACTTGTCATGCGGCCTTGGTTTACTACTGGTAGACCGCCTGTCAAGTTTCGTACCATTTGGACTTCGTTTGATACTCCAACGGTTAACCGAGGGACCGAGAAGGCCTCGTGTGTGTTGCAGCCCAACACCCCCCAAATTTGGCCCAAAACCCACC
Organism: Triticum dicoccoides; assembly: GCF_002162155.2. Lineage (NCBI taxonomy): Eukaryota > Viridiplantae > Streptophyta > Magnoliopsida > Poales > Poaceae > Triticum > Triticum dicoccoides. Next base: position 449,822,828 of record NC_041387.1, on the reverse strand, counting down.
AAACTCTGCTCCATGCCCTAGAGCGTTCGATCACGATCGTGTGGGCGAAAACCGCACCTCATTTGGACTCTCCTAGCTCCACTTATGCCTATTAATACCCCCTCCATTCGGATCTCTTCTTCCCCCGTCCGAAACCCTAGTTAAAATAAAAACAGATCA
>NC_041387.1:449807046-449821955 GCF_002162155.2 Triticum dicoccoides | reverse complement strand
CGCAGTTCCCCCGCCGCCTCCTCCTCCTTACGCCGCCGCCACCTCCGGCGCCGGTGGCCGGCGCCGCCACGGGCCGCCGCGCCCCGACCGGACCTGGTCGCCGGCAGCCGCCGTGGCTCCCCGGCCCCGCGCGCGCGCGCCGCCCTACGGCACTGCCGCCGTCTCGTCGCCAGCCGGCCGCCGCCCCGCCCTCCGGTCCCCTCGTCGCCGGCCGCTGCCTCCTTCCCCGTCGTCGCCGGTGAACAGTACCGCCGCCGCCTCGGTATCCGTGCCCGATCCAGATCTGGATCTGGGATATTCCGGTTGATTTTCTCTTCCCGAAACCCTAATTTTCGAGCAATGTTTGACTGCTTGCATCTCCGCAACCATAGCTTCGTTTTGGGCATATGATATATCAAAATCTTCGCCTCGACATGTACATCATTTCATTCCATTGCATCATTTGCATTTGAGGTCATCTTGATACCCAAAATGCTGTTAGAAGGAGGCTTCGTGAGTTAAATCGCAGATCCGTTAGTTCATCATGCACTTTTGTCATTTTTGCCATGTTTAATTCGTGCATGATATGCCTATTCCCCTTTGGGATGAATTGTTAAGCATTTTGTCTTCTTTCCAGAGGCGCCACCCATGCATTTTTAGGATGTGTGTGTTGTCTTGTGCAAGCTTGCGAAGAGAGGTACCTGAGATTGCTGATTTCAGAGACTTAGTGATTTTCACTAAGTCTGGGATATTTTAGTCCATGATGCTATATGTCCAGCTTGTTTCCTAGTGATCCGTGCCTCTTTTGAGGATGATCAGTAAGGGAGTTTTGATATTTATGTTATGGTCTATCCATCCATGTCTTTGTTTACATATGTGGAGTGCTCTAGGTTGACTCAATCGAGCTCAACTTTTGCTTCGTTGTTAATCTGGGCAGATCGTCAACTTGTTTGCGATTTTGCCGATGCTACCGTTAGTGTTCCATGCATGCTATGCCTTTGTTCTTGCCATGTGTAGCTAGCACTTTGTGCCTTCTTGCTGGTTATATGCTTTCCTTGCCATGACTTGCACCGTAGTGAGTGCATCGAGCTCGTTTACAGGCCTTCGTGAGTTATATTTCAGCGTGTCTCAGTTTTCACAAAGTCTGAAAACTGATTGTGTTCGAGCTATGTTCGTGAGCTCGGTAGAGTATTTTGTGAACCCCTTTTGGCCCCAGGTCACTTTGGGTGTTTTGTTAAGCTTGTTGAGTAGCTCCATGCCATGTTCTTACTTGTCATGTTCAGGTTTTCTATCATGTTGTTTTGCTGCTCCGAAGAGAGCATCGTGATCTGAAATTTCAGACTAGTGTTAATTTCACTAAGTCTGGAAATCTGTTTTGCATTTGCATTTTAGCCATGCTTGTTTGAACCTCTTAATGGATGAATTTGCCTATGGATCAGTGCTAGTGTTTTGTCAACCATCTTGTGTACATCACTGCCATGTATTTTGTTTTCATGTTTGGTGGCTGTAGCATGTTCATTTCGTTGCATTTAGATGCCTACTTGCTGTAAATCGCAGACCGGTGTCGTATCTTAAAACGCTTGCCATTTCCAAACCGTGGCTCCGATTCCAATGATCTTTATATCGTTTTCAATCGATTTCATCCCCTCTATCCAATGGCACCCTTGGAATTCCAAGTTGAGGCCAGGTTCATGCATTTCCTGTCATATCTCGCATTTTGCATCCCGCATCGCATCCCGCATAGCATATCATCATTTCATCATATTGCTTGGTCTTGCACGTGGTTGATTGTATCCTTGTTGCTTGTTTGTCTTTGGGTAGAGCCGGGAGACGAGTTCGCTACCGAGGAGCCCGTTGAGTTTGCTTGTGAGGATCTAGCCAACTCTGACAACTGTGCAGGCAAGATGATCATACCCTCGAAATCACTACTATCTTTGCTATGCTAGTTTGCTCGCTCTTTTGCTTTGCCAATGCTACGATGCCTACCTTTTGCTTGTCAGCCACCCAAATTGCCATGTTCAGCCTCTAACCCACCAATGTCCTAGCAAACCGTTGATTGGCTATGTTACCGCTTTGCTCAGCCCCTCTTATAGCGTTGTTAGTTGCAGGTGAAGATCGAAGTTTGTTCCTTGTTGGAACATGGAGATGTTGTTCCTTGTTGGAACATTTGTTTACTTGTTTGGGATATCACAATATATCTTATTTAATTAATGCATCTATATACTTGGTAAAGGGTGGAAGGCTCGGCCTTATGCCTGGTGTTTTGTTCCACTCTTGCCGCCCTAGTTTCCGTCATATCGGTGTTATGTTCCCGGATTTTGCGTCCCTTACGCGGTTGGGCTATAATGGGAACCCCTTGACAGTTCGCCTTAAGTAAAGCTCTTCCAGCAATGCCCAACATTGGTTTTACCATTCGCCACCTAGCCTCTTTTTCCCTTGGGTTTCGCGGACTCAAGGGTCATCATTATTTTACCACCCCCCCCGGGCCAGTGCTCCTCTGAGTGTTGGTCCGAACTGGGCAGCCTGCGGGGCCACCTCGGGAAACTTGAGGGTTGGTTCTACTCGTAGCTTGACCTATCTGAGTGTGCCCTGAGAAAGAGATATGTGCAGCTCCTATCGGGATTTGTCGGCACATTCGGGCGGTGTTGCTGGTTTAGTTTTACCCTGTCGAAATGTCTTGTTGTACCGGGATACCGAGTCTGATCGGAACGTCTCGGGTGGAGGTCTATTCCTTCGTTGACCGTGAGAGCTTGTCATGGGCTAAGTTGGGACACCCCTGCAGGGATTTGAACTTTCAAAAGCCGTGCCCGCGGTTATGGGCAGATGGGAATTTGTTAACGTCCGGTTGTAGAAAACCCGAAGTTGACCTTAATTAAAATACATCAACCGTGTGTGTAACCGTGATGGTCTCTTTCCGGCGGAGTCCGGGAAGTGAACACGGTGTTGGAGTTATGCTTGACGTAGGTTGCTATAGGATCACTTCTTGATCATACCTTTATCGACCGTGCTTTGCCTTCTCTTCTCGCTCTCATTTGCGTATGTTAGCCACCATATATGCTAGTCGCTTGCTGCAGCTCCACCTCATTACTCCATCCTTCCTATAAGCTTAAATAGTTTTGATCTCACGGGTGTGAGATTGCTGAGTCCCTGTGGCTCACAGTTACTTCCAAAACCAGCTTGCATGTGCCGCTGAGTCCGTGCAGATGACGCAACCAAGCTCAGGAAGAGCTCGATGAAGATCTTGTCCATTGTGTTGTTTCCATTCTAGTTGATCAGTAGTGGAGCCCAGTTGGGGTCGATCGGGGACCTTTGTCGCATTTGGGGTTCTTCTTTTATTTTGGTTCCGTAGTCGGGCCTTGATTGTATCTGGATGATGTAATGCTTATTCATGTAATTGTGTGAAGTGGCGATTGTAAGCCAACTATGTATCTCTTTCCCTTATGTATTGCATGGGTTGTGTGAAGATTACCTCACTTGCGACATTGCTTTCAATGCGGTTATGCCTCTAAGTCGTGCTTCGACACGTGGGAGATATAGCCGCATCGAGGGCGTTACAAGTTGGTATCAGAGCCTTCCCCGACCTTAGGAGCCCCATTGCTTGATCGTTTTTAGCAGCCGAGTTGTGTCTAGAAAAATGTTTTGAGTCTTTAGGAATTATATATCGGAGAGTTTAGGAATTCTTTTTACTTCCCAGTCTCCTCATCGCTCTGGTAAGGCATCCTGGCGTAGAGTTTTGACTTTTCTCTTCTCAAATTTCACTAAAAAAAAATTTAGGATCACGCGGGTATCTTGGAATCGTTCCGATGGTTTTATGATGAGAACATTGTCTTGGTGCCTCCTGTCAGGGGTTTTGTGGAAGTGTCCCGGGGAGTTGAGCTCTGAGGTGTTGTCATCATAATTTTATCGTTGCAGTTCGGGAATACCTGAGTTTAGTACGCCGACATCGAAAATCTCTTTTATGCAGTTGTTGGTGAGATAACCCCGATAACCCAGTACTGAGGTGAGTACGGGAGTATTGCCATGACTTGTATAACGGATGATTTTCGAAGGTTGAGGTAGATGATTTCCGAAGGTTTCTTGGTTATGTGTTGAAGGATGGATACAGCTGGATGTAGGATTTGCTAGTTTTGGGTGAGATATTATGCTTCCCCTGTATCCCCAACACCTGATTGCATAACCGGAAAATTTCGGGAGTTTCATAGGTGGGAATTCAAGTAGCTCTTAGGATATCTTTCCGACGGATGTATGATATGAAATTGGGGTTCGACGTCTAGTGGTCCGCCTATTCACGGTTGGTTTTACAGTGGTCTCGTTGTGTCTTAAAGAGTCCTTGGCTATGCCGACTCGGGGACGCTTCGTATGTCATGTGCACTGCCTTGTACATGATGGTGCTGTACGATCGAGCCCGTGTAGGCCCCACCACGAAAACTTCGGACAAAATCTCTATCATATGTTTGTTCCGGCTTATTCTGCAAGCCAAATCCTTTGTTTTTTTTTATTTATGGTATTCGAGTTGCTTCGAAGTCAAATGTTGAATCCATACCTTTCCTAAATGGTGTTCTCATATTGCTATGTGAATACTAATCCTTCTTGATCATCGAGATTGTCATGTCAATCCTTTTCAACCAGCGTCTTTCTCTTCAAGTGGATCCGATCATTTCAACATTCGCAAGATCACCTCTCAGTTCTCTCAACGGTGTTTGTTTCATCCGTCCCAAGTTGTTTTTGTTTTCCCGCCCTCCCTCCCTTTGTTTTTCTCCAAGGACCCAGATTCTTATTCAAGTATCCATTTTATTGGTGGAAATCGCTCCATTCTTTTCCCGTCAATATTCTTATCCGGTGATTCTCATGAAGATTCTAATGGAGCTTCAAGTTCGTCATTCCTCATTCCTTTCTCTTCTCCGGTGGATTCAAGTCAAGATTTGTCGATTATATCCCCTTTTTCTCGTCTCAAATACCTTCTCTTGACGGTGCTCCTCATATTTATTCACTTCCCGCTATTCAATTGTTCCGGAGTGCTCAAGATATCTCGAAGATTCGTGTTTCCACTCTACTTTCGTTCAAGTTCTTTCGAGGATGTTCCCTCATTCAAGCCATTTAACTCAACCGGTGTAGCCTCTCTTTTAAATCGTTCAACGGTGTTTTCTTTTGAGTGGGCCCTAACCCACAGGTCTTTTTCCAGGATCTTACCTGACTCTTCTTATTTTCCCGGCGTTACTCTTAAATTTTTCTCCAAGTTTGACGTAAGAATGAGTTATCATCAGTCAAATGCTTTTCTCCAAGATCTTTCAAATTCTTTTCATAGTTGGCTCAACCTCTTCGCTTTTGATTCTTTCGGTGTGCCTCAATAATTCTTGGTGGTGTTTCTTGTTGTCATTCTCATCATTTGAAGACCGAAGAAGAGTTTCTCTTTAATCTTGCTCTATTCTTTTCAAGATTCATGGTGCTAGCTTGTTGTCATCCTCTCATAATTATTTTCGATTGTGAGAATCTTTTTCACCCATCAGGAGATATTCAAGAGTCTTCTCAGTTTGTCATCCGGAGTCCATCAATTCAGGTTTATTCATTCTCAGCTGTCAGTTATCATTCTCCTATCTTGCCGGTGCATCAATCGAATATCCTCTAATCAGTTCTTGATCTCTTTGTTCTCATGTATCTAGTTTGTCTCAAGCACCTTCGTTCATTTGCTAATTCTTACCGGTGATGCACCCCTACTTCGATCATTTTCAATTCTTACGGTGGTTCTTTCAAGATCTCTCTTCCTTGTTCATCATATCAATTCATTTGTTGTTCCAATCCTACCGGTGGTTCGTTGAAGACCTTCTCAAGTTTTGATATATCTCTTTTAATCCTTTCTACGAGAATAAGTAGTATGCCAAATCCGTTGATTGTCATCAATTTAATTGGTGAAGGATAAGCATAACATAATTCTTATTCTTGTTCATCCAAGTGATTAATTCTTTATTCCGGAGGCCCTTAAAATTCTCGGTTTCATTTGTTTCATCTTCTCTTTTTCCCGGAGTTCCAAGCTCTAATTATCACGGAGGTCCATCTAAATCATTGCAAGGATTCACCTTGTGTTTCAACTTCTCTTTCTTTTTATCATCCTTTTATTACCGGAGTTCTTCATGGAGGCTCTACATGGTGGTTCATCAAGGATTCCTTTCATTCTTCAATTGTTCTTCAGGTTTTCTCTCGAAGTTATGACCCGCCAAGCTATACTCTAAAATAAACATGGTGCTCAACACATGTTTTGTTTTGAGGAGCTCAAGTATTCTTCATCTTGCTATCCGGAGTGCAATTTCTCTCTACCGTATCTTTGGAGGTGGTATTATGTCCTTCTTGATAATTCCCCTTCGTTGCTTCGTGATTCACAAGTTTTCAAGAGTGACATATTTAAATCCATCTTTTTCTCTTTGTTCAAGAGATCTTTTCAACCGTCAATCTCTTCATTGGAGTTATCTTGGTATAGATTTCACCTAAAGCCTTCCCTAAGGAATGTTGCTATTTGGTGCTTATTAATGACCCAAGTTATCTCTTTTCCATCTTGATGGAACAAGTTTTCATCTCTTCGTTAATCTCAAGCAAGTAATTGTTCCGTTAGTGGCCGGTTGTCACCTCATAATGTTGAGATGTTTCCATAAGCCCATATCAAGATTATTCTTTTCGCTGTTGGTTTTCAACAACTCCATTCTAGCATTTGTTGTATCTGTGATCTCTCAACATCTTGTTTCCCTTCGTTCCGGAGTCATTGTGATGTTGCTCTTTTCAACCCATCATCTCGTTTGTCAAAGATCATGTTCTTTTCGTGCTTATCCATTTAACCAGAGTGTCGTGTCCTCTGCTCAAGTTCTTTTCATCTTATCTAGGCTTGTATCACTTTTCAACCGGAGTGCTGTTCGAATTTGGTCTTCCTTGGTCCCCTTCCTTAACCGGCGTGTTTTCAATATATATCTTCCCTTCAACCTCAAGGTTTTTCGCAAATGCTCTTGTCCCTCGTTTCTAACGTAGTGTTTTCGACCTAGTTCACCTTCGTGGTATTCTTTTCTCGAATTTTTTCAACCTCGCAAGGTTCTTTGGTTTCACTCATTTGTAAAAGAAGCAACTTAGTTTTACCTATTCTCTTTCTCCTCCGTTTTCCCTCCGGTGCCATTCTAGATCTCGGGACGAGATCCTCTCATAGTGGTGGAGTGTTGTAACGCCCCGAGACCGATGTGCCAGGTGTCGTGCAGTTATTCGCTGTTGTTGCGTTGTCATTGCTTGCGTGTCATGCATCTCATATCATGTCATCATGCGCATTTCATTTGCATACATGTTCGTCTCATGCATCCGAGCATTTTCCCCGTTGTCCGTTTTGCAATCCGGCGCTTCGTTCTCCTCCGGTGGTCATTTCTACCTTTCTTTCTTGTGTGGGGATTAAACATTTCCGGATTGGACCGAGACTTGTCATGCGGCCTTGGTTTACTACCGGTAGACCGCCTGTCAAGTTTCGTACCATTTGGACTTCGTTTGATACTCCAACGGTTAACCGAGGGACCGAGAAGGCCTCGTGTGTGTTGCAGCCCAACACCCCCCAAATTTGGCCCAAAACCCACCAAACTCTGCTCCATGCCCTAGAGCGTTCGATCACGATCGTGTGGGCAAAAACCGCACCTCATTTGGACTCTCCTAGCTCCACTTATGCCTATTAATACCCCCTCCATTCGGATCTCTTCTTCCCCCGTCCGAAACCCTAGTTAAAATAAAAACAGATCAACCCCCCCCCACCGACGGACGTGTCCGGATCGGACCGGACACCGTCCGCCCCGCCGCCGCCAGCCAACCGCGAGCCGCCAAGTGGCGCCGCGGGTCCCCAGTTCGCCGCCGACGCCCGGGGCCCGCCAGGCCCACGAGGGGCCCTCCCGGCCCGCAGTTCCCCCGCCGCCTCCTCCTCCTTACGCCGCCGCCACCTCCGGCGCCGGTGGCCGGCGCCGCCACGGGCCGCCGCGCCCCGACCGGACCTGGTCGCCGGCAGCCGCCGTGGCTCCCCGGCCCCGCGCGCGCGCCGCCCTACGGCACCGCCGCCGTCTCGTCGCCAGCCGGCCGCCGCCCCGCCCTCCGGTCCCCTCGTCGCCGGCCGCTGCCTCCTTCCCCGTCGTCACCGGTGAACAGTACCGCCGCCGCCTCGGTATCCGTGCCCGATCCAGATCTGGATCTGGGATATTCCGGTTGATTTTCTCTTCCCGAAACCCTAATTTTCGAGCAATGTTTGACTGCTTGCATCTCCGCAATTGTAGCTTCGTTTTGGGCATATGATATATCAAAATCTTCGCCTCGACATGTACATCATTTCATTCCATTGCATCATTTGCATTTGAGGTCATCTTGATACCCAAAATTCTGTTAGAAGGAGGGTTCGTGAGTTAAATTGCAGATCCGTTAGTTCATCATGCACTTTTGTCATTTTTGCCATGTTTAATTCGTGCATGATATGCCTGTTCCCCTTTGGGATGAATTGTTAAGCATTTTGTCTTCTTTCCAGAGGCGCCACCCATGCATTTTTAGGATGTGTGTGTTGTCTTGTGCAAGCTTGCGAAGAGAGGTACCTGAGATTGCTGATTTCAGAGACTTAGTGATTTTCACTAAGTCTGGGATATTTTAGTCCATGATGCTATATGTCCAGCTTGTTTCCTAGTGATCCGTGCCTCTTTTGAGGATGATCAGTAAGGGAGTTTTGATATTTATGTTATGCTCTATCCATCCATGTCTTTGTTTACATATGTGGAGTGCTCTAGGTTGACTCAATCGAGCTCAACTTTTGCTTCGTTGTTAATCTGGGCAGATCGTCAACTTGTTTGCGATTTTGCCGATGCTACCGTTAGTGTTCCATGCATGCTATGCCTTTGTTCTTGCCATGTGTAGCTAGCACTTTGTGCCTTCTTGCTGGTTATATGCTTTCCTTGCCATGACTTGCACCGTAGTGAGTGCATCGAGCTTGTTTACAGGCCTTCGTGAGTTATATTTCAGCGTGTCTCAGTTTTCATTGTCTGAAAACTGATTGTGTTCGAGCTATGTTCGTGAGCTCGGTAGAGTATTTTGTGAATCCCTTTTGGCCCCAGGTCACTTTGGGTGTTTTGTTAAGCTTGTTGAGTAGCTCCATGCCATGTTCTTACTTGTCATGTTCAGGTTTTCTATCATGTTATTTTGCTGCTCCGAAGAGAGCATCGTGATCTGAAATTTCAGACTAGTGTTAATTTCACTAAGTCTGGAAATCTGTTTTGCATTTGCGTTTTAGCCATGCTTGTTTGAACCTCTTAATGGATGAATTTGCCTATGGCTCAGTGCTAGTGTTTTGTCAACCATCTTGTGTACATCACTGCCATGTATTTTGTTTTCATGTTTGGTGGCTGTAGCATGTTCATTTCGTTGCATTTAGATGCCTACTTGCTGTAAATCGCAGACCGGTGTCGTATCTTAAAACGCTTGCCATTTCCAAACCGTGGCTCCGATTCCAATGATCTTTATATCGTTTTCAATCGATTTCATCCCCTCTATCCAATGGCACCCTTGGAATTCCAAGTTGAGGCCAGGTTCATGCATTTCCTGTCATATCTCGCATTTTGCATCCCGCATCGCATCCCGCATAGCATATCATCATTTCATCATATTGCTTGGTCTTGCACGTGGTTGATTGTATCCTTGTTGCTTGTTTGTCTTTGGGTAGAGCCGGGAGACGAGTTCGCTACCGAGGAGCCCGTTGAGTTTGCTTGTGAGGATCCAGCCAACTCTGACAACTGTGCAGGCAAGATGATCATACCCTCGAAATCACTACTATCTTTGCTATGCTAGTTTGCTCGCTCTTTTGCTTTGCCACTGCTACGATGCCTACCTTTTGCTTGTCAGCCTCCCAATTGCCATGTCAAACCTCTAACCCACCATGTCCTAGCAAACCCTTGATTGGCTATGTTACCGCTTTGCTCAGCCCCTCTTATAGCGTTGTTAGTTGCAGGTGAAGATTGAAGTTTGTTCCTTGTTGGAACATGGAGATGTAGTTTCTTGTTGGAACATATTACTTGTTGGGATATCACAATATATCTTGCTTAATTAATGCATCTATATACTTGGTAAAGGGTGGAAGGCTCGGCCTTATGCCCGGTGTTTTGTTCCACTCTTGCCGCCCTAGTTCCCGTCATATCGGTGTTATGTTCCCGGATTTTGCGTCCCTTACGCGGTTGGGCTATAATGGGAACCCCTTGACAGTTCGCCTTAAGTAAAGCTCTTCCAGCAATGCCCAACATTGGTTTTACCATTCGCCTCCTAGCCTCTTTTTCCCTTGGGTTTCGCGGACTCAAGGGTCATCATTATTTTACCCCCCCCGGGCCAGTGCTCCTCTGAGTGTTGGTCCGAACTGGGCAGCCTGCGGGGCCACCTCGGGGAAACTTGAGGGTTGGTTCTACTCGTAGCTTGACCTATCTGAGTGTGCCCTGAGAAAGAGATATGTGCAGCTCCTATCGGGATTTGTCGGCACATTCGGGCGGTGTTGCTGGTTTAGTTTTACCCTGTCGAAATGTCTTGTTGTACCGGGATACCGAGTCTGATCGGAACGTCTCGGGTGGAGGTCTATTCCTTCGTTGACCGTGAGAGCTTGTCATGGGCTAAGTTGGGACACCCCTGCAGGGATTTGAACTTTCGAAAGCCGTGCCCGCGGTTATGGGCAGATGGGAATTTGTTAACGTCCAGTTGTAGAAAACCCGAAGTTGACCTTAATTAAAATACATCAACCGTGTGTGTAACCGTGATGGTCTCTTTCCGGCGGAGTCCGGGAAGTGAACACGGTGTTGGAGTTATGCTTGACGTAGGTTGCTATAGGATCACTTCTTGATCATACCTTTATCGACCGTGCTTTGCCTTCTCTTCTCGCTCTCATTTGCGTATGTTAGCCACCATATATGCTAGTCGCTTGCTGCAGCTCCACCTCATTACTCCATCCTTCCTATAAGCTTAAATAGTTTTGATCTCACGGGTGTGAGATTGCTGAGTCCCCGTGGCTCGCAGTTACTTCCAAAACCAGCTTGCATGTGCCGCTGAGTCCGTGCAGATGACGCAACCAAGCTCAGGAGGAGCTCGATGAAGATCTTGTCCATTGTGTTGTTTCCATTCTAGTTGATCAGTAGTGGAGCCCAGTTGGGGTCGATCGGGGACCTTTGTCGCATTTGGGGTTCTTCTTTTATTTTGGTTCCGTAGTCGGACCTTGATTGTATCTGGATGATGTAATGCTTATTCATGTAATTGTGTGAAGTGGCGATTGTAAGCCAACTATGTATCTCTTTCCCTTATGTATTGCATGGGTTGTGTGAAGATTACCTCACTTGCGACATTGCTTTCAATGCGGTTATGCCTCTAAGTCGTGCTTCGACACGTGGGAGATATAGCCGCATCGAGGGCGTTACAAGTTGGTATCAGAGCCTTCCCCGACCTTAGGAGCCCCATTGCTTGATCGTTTTTAGCAGCCGAGTTGTGTCTAGAAAAATGTTTTGAGTCTTTAGGAATTATATATCGGAGAGTTTAGGAATTCTTTTTACTTCCCAGTCTCCTCATCGCTCTGGTAAGGCATCCTGGCGTAGAGTTTTGACTTTTCTCTTCTCAAATTTCACTAAAAAAAAATTTTAGGATCACGCGGGTATCTTGGAATCGTTCCGATGGTTTTATGATGAGAACATTGTCTTGGTGCCTCCTGTCAGGGGTTTTGTGGAAGTGTCCCGGGGAGTTGAGCTCTGAGGTGTTGTCATCATAATTTTATCGTTGCAGTTCGGGAATACCTGAGTTTAGTACGCCGACATCGAAAATCTCTTTTATGCAGTTGTTGGTGAGATAACCCCGATAACCCAGTACTGAGGTGAGTACGGGAGTATTGCCATGACTTGTATAACGGATGATTTTCGAAGGTTGAGGTAGATGATTTCCGAAGGTTTCTTGGTTATGTGTTGAAGGATGGATACAGCTGGATGTAGGATTTGCTAGTTTTGGGTGAGATATTATGCTTCCCCTGTATCCCCAACACCTGATTGCATAACCGGAAAATTTCGGGAGTTTCATAGGTGGGAATTCAAGTAGCTCTTAGGATATCTTTCCGACGGATGTATGATATGAAATTGGGGTTCGACGTCTAGTGGTCCGCCTATTCACGGTTGGTTTTACAGTGGTCTCGTTGTGTCTTAAAGAGTCCTTGGCTATGCCGACTCGGGGACGCTTCGTATGTCATGTGCACTGCCTTGTACATGATGGTGCTGTACGATCGAGCCCGTGTAGGCCCCACCACGAAAACTTCGGACGAAATCTCTATCATATGTTTGTTCCGGCTTATTCTGCAAGCCAAATCCTTTGTTTTTTTTATTTATGGTATTCGAGTTGCTTCGAAGTCAAATGTTGAATCCATACCTTTCCTAAATGGTGTTCTCATATTGCTATGTGAATACTAATCCTTCTTGATCATCGAGATTGTCATGTCAATCCTTTTCAACCAGCGTCTTTCTCTTCAAGTGGATCCGATCATTTCAACATTCGCAAGATCACCTCTCAGTTCTCTCAACGGTGTTTGTTTCATCCGTCCCAAGTTGTTTTTGTTTTCCCGCCCTCCCTCCCTTTGTTTTTCTCCAAGGACCCAGATTCTTATTCAAGTATCCATTTTATTGGTGGAAATCGCTCCATTCTTTTCCCGTCAATATTCTTATCCGGTGATTCTCATGAAGATTCTAATGGAGCTTCAAGTTCGTCATTCCTCATTCCTTTCTCTTCTCCGGTGGATTCAAGTCAAGATTTGTCGATTATATCCCCTTTTTCTCGTCTCAAATACCTTCTCTTGACGGTGCTCCTCATATTTATTCACTTCCCGCTATTCAATTGTTCCGGAGTGCTCAAGATATCTCGAAGATTCGTGTTTCCACTCTACTTTCGTTCAAGTTCTTTCGAGGATGTTCCCTCATTCAAGCCATTTAACTCAACCGGTGTAGCCTCTCTTTTAAATCGTTCAACGGTGTTTTCTTTTGAGTGGGCCCTAACCCACAGGTCTTTTTCCAGGATCTTACCTGACTCTTCTTATTTTCCCGGCGTTACTCTTAAATTTTTCTCCAAGTTTGACGTAAGAATGAGTTATCATCAGTCAAATGCTTTTCTCCAAGATCTTTCAAATTCTTTTCATAGTTGGCTCAACCTCTTCGCTTTTGATTCTTCCGGTGTGCCTCAATAATTCTTGGTGGTGTTTCTCGTTGTCATTCTCATCATTTGAAGACCGAAGAAGAGTTTCTCTTTAATCTTGCTCTATTCTTTTCAAGATTCATGGTGCTAGCTTGTTGCCATCCTCTCATAATTATTTTCGATTGTGAGAATCTTTTTCACCCATCAGGAGATATTCAAGAGTCTTCTCAGTTTGTCATCCGGAGTCCATCAATTCAGGTTTATTCATTCTCAGCTATCAGTTATCATTCTCCTATCTTGCCGGTGCATCAATCGAATATCCTCTAATCAGTTCTTGATCTCTTTGTTCTCATGTATCTAGTTTGTCTCAAGCACCTTCGTTCATTTGCTAATTCTTACCAGTGATGCACCCCTACTTCGATCATTTTCAATTCTTACGGTGGTTCTTTCAAGATCTCTCTTCCTTGTTCATCATATCAATTCATTTGTTGTTCCAATCCTACCGGTGGTTCGTTGAAGACCTTCTCAAGTTTTGATATATCTCTTTTAATCCTTTCTACGAGAATAAGTAGTATGCCAAATCCGTTGATTGTCATCAATTTAATTGGTGAAGGATAAGCATAACATAATTCTTATTCTTGTTCATCCAAGTGATTAATTCTTTATTCCGGAGGCCCTTAAAATTCTCGGTTTCATTTGTTTCATCTTCTCTTTTTCCCGGAGTTCCAAGCTCTAATTATCACGGAGGTCCATCTAAATCATTGCAAGGATTCACCTTGTGTTTCAACTTCTCTTTCTTTTTATCATCCTTTTATTACCGGAGTTCTTCATGGAGGCTCTACATGGTGGTTCATCAAGGATTCCTTTCATTCTTCAATTGTTCTTCAGGTTTTCTCTCGAAGTTATGACCCGCCAAGCTATACTCTAAAATAAACATGGTGCTCAACACATGTTTTGTTTTGAGGAGCTCAAGTATTCTTCATCTTGCTATCCGGAGTGCAATTTCTCTCTACCGTATCTTTGGAGGTGGTATTATGTCCTTCTTGATAATTCCCCTTCGTTGCTTCGTGATTCACAAGTTTTCAAGAGTGACATATTTAAATCCATCTTTTTCTCTTTGTTCAAGAGATCTTTTCAACCGTCAATCTCTTCATTGGAATTATCTTGGTATAGATTTCACCTAAAGCCTTCCCTAAGGAATGTTGCTATTTGGTGCTTATTAATGACCCAAGTTATCTCTTTTCCATCTTGATGGAACAAGTTTTCATCTCTTCGTTAATCTCAAGCAAGTAATTGTTCCGTTAGTGGCCGGTTGTCACCTCATAATGTTGAGATGTTTCCATAAGCCCATATCAAGATTATTCTTTTCGTTGTTGGTTTTCAACAACTCCATTCTAGCATTTGTTGTATCTGTGATCTCTCAACATCTTGTTTCCCTTCGTTCCGGAGTCATTGTGATGTTGCTCTTTTCAACCCATCATCTCGTTTGTCAAAGATCATGTTCTTTTCGTGCTTATCCATTTAACCAGAGTGTCGTGTCCTCTGCTCAAGTTCTTTTCATCTTATCTAGGCTTGTATCACTTTTCAACCGGAGTGCTGTTCGAATTTGGTCTTCCTTGGTCCCCTTCCTTAACCGGCGTGTTTTCAATATATATCTTCCCTTCAACCTCAAGGTTTTTCGCAAATGCTCTTGTCCCTCGTTTCTAACGTAGTGTTTTCGACCTAGTTCACCTTCGTGGTATTCTTTTCTCGAATTT
>NC_041387.1:449803606-449805873 GCF_002162155.2 Triticum dicoccoides | reverse complement strand
GCCGCCGTCTCGTCGCCAGCCGGCCGCCGCCCCGCCCTCCGGTCCCCTCGTCGCCGGCCGCTGCCTCCTTCCCCGTCGTCGCCGGTGAACAGTACCGCCGCCGCCTCGGTATCCGTGCCCGATCCAGATCTGGATCTGGGATATTCCGGTTGATTTTCTCTTCCCGAAACCCTAATTTTCGAGCAATGTTTGACTGCTTGCATCTTCGCAATCGTAGCTTCGTTTTGGGCATATGATATATCAAAATCTTCGCCTCGACATGTACATCATTTCATTCCATTGCATCATTTGCATTTGAGGTCATCTTGATACCCAAAATGCTGTTAGAAGGAGGCTTCGTGAGTTAAATCGCAGATCCGTTAGTTCATCATGCACTTTTGTCATTTTTGCCATGTTTAATTCGTGCTTGATATGCCTGTGCCCCTTTTGGGATGAATTGTTAAGCATTTTGTCTTCTTTCCAGAGGCGCCACCCATGCATTTTTAGGATGTGTGTGTTGTCTTGTGCAAGCTTGCGAAGAGAGGTACCTGAGATTGCTGATTTCAGAGACTTAGTGATTTTCACTAAGTCTGGGATATTTTAGTCCATGATGCTATATGTCCAGCTTGTTTCCTAGTGATCCGTGCCTCTTTTGAGGATGATCAGTAAGGGAGTTTTGATATTTATGTTATGCTCTATCCATCCATGTCTTTGTTTACATATGTGGAGTGCTCTAGGTTGACTCAATCGAGCTCAACTTTTGCTTCGTTGTTAATCTGGGCAGATCGTCAACTTGTTTGCGATTTTGCCGATGCTACCGTTAGTGTTCCATGCATGCTATGCCTTTGTTCTTGCCATGTGTAGCTAGCACTTTGTGCCTTCTTGCTGGTTATATGCTTTCCTTGCCATGACTTGCACCGTAGTGAGTGCATCGAGCTTGTTTACAGGCCTTCGTGAGTTATATTTCAGCGTGTCTCAGTTTTCACTAAGTCTGAAAACTGATTGTGTTCGAGCTATGTTCGCGAGCTCGGTAGAGTATTTTGTGAACCCCTTTTGGCCCCAGGTCACTTTGGGTGTTTTGTTAAGCTTGTTGAGTAGCTTCATGCCATGTTCTTACTTGTCATGTTCAGGTTTTCTATCATGTTATTTTGCTGCTCCGAAGAGAGCATCGTGATCTGAAATTTCAGACTAGTGTTAATTTCACTAAGTCTGGAAATCTGTTTTGCATTTGCGTTTTAGCCATGCTTGTTTGAACCTCTTAATGGATGAATTTGCCTATGGCTCAGTGCTAGTGTTTTGTCAACCATCTTGTGTACATCACTGCCATGTATTTTGTTTTCATGTTTGGTGGCTGTAGCATGTTCATTTCGTTGCATTTAGATGCCTACTTGCTGTAAATCGCAGACTGGTGTCGTATCTTAAAACACTTGCCATTTCCAAACCGTGGCTCCGATTCCAATGATCTTTATATCGTTTTCAATCGATTTCATCCCCTCTATCCAGTGGCACCCTTGGAATTCCAAGTTGAGGCCAGGTTCATGCATTTCCTGTCATCTCGCATTTTGCATCCCGCATCGCATCCCGCATAGCATATCATCATTTCATCATATTGCTTGGTCTTGCACGTGGTTGATTGTATCCTTGTTGCTTGTTTGTCTTTGGGTAGAGCCGGGAGACGAGTTCGCTACCGAGGAGCCCGTTGAGTTTGCTTGTGAGGATCCAGCCAACTCTGACAACTGTGCAGGCAAGATGATCATACCCTCGAAATCACTACTATCTTTGCTATGCTAGTTTGCTCGCTCTTTTGCTTTGCCAATGCTACGATGCCTACCTTTTGCTTGTCAGCCACCCAAATTGCCATGTTCAGCCTCTAACCCACCAATGTCCTAGCAAACCGTTGATTGGCTATGTTACCGCTTTGCTCAGCCCCTCTTATAGCGTTGTTAGTTGCAGGTGAAGATCGAAGTTTGTTCCTTGTTGGAACATTTGTTTACTTGTTTGGGATATCACAATATATCTTATTTAATTAATGCATCTATATACTTGGTAAAGGGTGGAAGGCTCGGCCTTATGCCTGGTGTTTTGTTCCACTCTTGCCGCCCTAGTTTCCGTCATATCGGTGTTATGTTCCCGGATTTTGCGTCCCTTACGCGGTTGGGCTATAATGGGAACCCCTTGACAGTTCGCCTTAAGTAAAGCTCTTCCAGCAATGCCCAACATTGGTTTTACCATTCGCCACCTAGCCTCTTTTTCCCTTGGGTTTCGCGGACTCAAGGGTCATCATTATT
>NC_041387.1:449792472-449803264 GCF_002162155.2 Triticum dicoccoides | reverse complement strand
TCTGAGTGTTGGTCCGAACTGGGCAGCCTGCGGGGCCACCTCAGGAAAACTTGAGGGTTGGTTCTACTCGTAGCTTGACCTATCTGAGTGTGCCCTGAGAAAGAGATATGTGCAGCTCCTATCAGGATTTGTCGGCACATTCGGGCGGTGTTGCTGGTTTAGTTTTACCCTGTCGAAATGTCTTGTTGTACCGGGATACCGAGTCTGATCGGAACGTCTCGGGTGGAGGTCTATTCCTTCGTTGACCGTGAGAGCTTGTCATGGGCTAAGTTGGGACACCCCTGCAGGGATTTGAACTTTCGAAAGCCGTGCCCGCGGTTATGGGCAGATGGGAATTTTTTAACGTCCGGTTGTAGAAAACCCGAAGTTGACCTTAATTAAAATACATCAACCGTGTGTGTAACCGTGATGGTCTCTTTCCGGCGGAGTCCGGGAAGTGAACACGGTGTTGGAGTTATGCTTGACGTAGGTTGCTATAGGATCACTTCTTGATCATACCTTTATCGATCGTGCTTTGCCTTCTCTTCTCGCTCTCATTTGCGTATGTTAGCCACCATATATGCTAGTCGCTTGCTGCAGCTCCACCTCATTACTCCATCCTTCCTATAAGCTTAAATAGTTTTGATCTCACGGGTGTGAGATTCCTGAGTCCCCGTGGCTCACAGTTACTTCCAAAACCAGCTTGCATGTGCCGCTGAGTCCGTGCAGATGACGCAACCAAGCTCAGGAGGAGCTCGATGAAGATCTTGTCCATTGTGTTGTTTCCGTTCTAGTTGATCAGTAGTGGAGCCCAGTTGGGGTCGATCGGGGACCTTTGTCGCATTTGGGGTTCTTCTTTTATTTTGGTTCCGTAGTCGGACCTTGATTGTATCTGGATGATGTAATGCTTATTCATGTAATTGTGTGAAGTGGCGATTGTAAGCCAACTATGTATCTCTTTCCCTTATGTATTGCATGGGTTGTGTGAAGATTACCTCACTTGCGACATTGCTTTCAATGCAGTTATGCCTCTAAGTCGTGCTTCGACACGTGGGAGATATAGCCGCATCAAGGGCGTTACACTCGTGGCTCTTCTGACTTGGTCTGCAAGTCTCCTAGGTGTCTTCTGGTCCAAGAAAAATCATCGCGAAGGTTTTATTCTGTTTGGACTCCGTTTGGTATTCCTTTTCTGCGAGGCTCAAAAACAAAGAAAAAACAGAAACTGGCATTGGGCTCTAAGTTAATAGGTTAGTCCCAAAAATAATATAAAATAGCATATTAATGCATCTAAAACATGCAAAATAGATAATATAATAGCATGGAACAATCAAAAATTATAGATACGTTGGAGACGTATCATCCACCTCCCAAAATTCACAAATATTCTAAAATAATTCTCCGTAAATTTTTATTGCATTTGGAATTCGTTTGATATGGATTTACTGCGAAACAAAAACAAGCAACAAACATTAACTAACACTAGGCACTGGATCAATAGGATAGTCCAAATAAATCATATAAATTGTTGCCAAAAGTATGTAAAAGTTGAATAATATTGGCATGAAACAATCAAAGATTATAGATACAACGGAGACGTATCAACTGCCACTCTCTGTGCGGAAAGCTTCGAGCACTGATCTTATGCCCCTTGTCGACAAGCTCCTACTCAAGCTCGCTACTTGGAAGGCCACCCTGCTGAACCGTGGCGGGCGCTTGGCCCTTGTGCGCCATGTGCTTACCGCCATGCCTACTCACATTCTCATGGCGATGGCCATCTCGGTTCCAATCCTGAAGAGGGCTACGCGTATCATTTGAGACTTCCTTTGGCGGGGCTGCAAGGAGGCGCGTGCTGGCTGCTGTCTTGTTAGTTGGGCCAAAGTGTGGCGCCCTCTCGAGTACGATGGCCTGGGCGTGCGTGACTTGCACCGGGCTGGCATCGTGCTGCACACTAGATGGATGTGGTTGCAGGCAACTGATCCCGACCGGCATTGACGCCATCTTCCCCTGCCGTACGACCTAGAGGCCCAGCAACTGTTCCGCGCCTCCATGTTTTGGACGCTTGGCGACGGTCGGACATGCAGTTCTGGATTGAGCACTGGTTGGACGGGCACTCTATCACCGAGATCGCTCCGTCGATTGTCGCCATGGTCAAGCGGGGACACTGGCGTACGCGCCTAGTCTACAATGGCCTCTTCGAGCGAAACTGGATATCTGATATCTCTGGCGCCTTAACACCGATCGCGACGATCGAGTACGTCGACCTCTGGCGCCGCATCTAGCAGGTCTCTCTCTCATCCACTCCAGACACCCTAACCCGGCGCTGGTCTTTGAAGGGCACCTACACCGCTAGCTCCTGCTACTCAGCCCTATTCTTTGGCTCCACCACAACGTCGTTCTGCCAGCTTATCTGGCGAAGCTGGGCGCCCCTCAATGTCAAGTTCTTCTTATGGCTTGCTTCGCAGAATCACCGCTGGACCGCTGATCGGTTGGCTCGCCGAGGTTTGCAGCACTCCCCTATCTGCAGGATATGCTCCCAGGAGGATGAATCGCTTCACCACATCCTGGCTGGTTGCATCTTCTCTCGCATCACCTGGCACGAGGTCCTCTCTTGGTGCCGACTGCCGGTCTTGCCGCTAGATGGAACGATGCAGCTCTTTGACTAGTGGTCGAACAACACACTCGCAGCCCCATCCCACTTCCGCAAGGGTTTTGCCTCGTTCACCATCATCACCGCTTGGGCCATCTGGAATCACAGGAACACCATTATCTTCGATGGCGCCCAACCTTCGACTGGTGAACTACTAGACGCGATCAAGGCCGAGGCAAAGTGCTGGGCTCGGGCTGGAGCCAAGGGACTGGATAGGATCGTTCCTGTAGCCTGATTCTTGTAACATGGGGCTGAGCTACCCCCTTTCTCCGGCTCATGGGCTTCCCTATTTTCGCCTCTATGTGCATGACATGACGGAACCCTAACTCCGTATTCTACCCTACCTATCAATGGAATGATACGCCTTCGAGCGTATTCGCGAAAAAAATATACAAGGTAAATACAAACAAAATACAAACATAATAATTTACAGACAATCCACGAGAAACATCGTTCACGTATACTTCCCCTAAATTCTTAGTTGCATTAGTCGCTTCATTTCTTGGCTGCAATTAGTCTTTACGCCAATGACAAAACGAGTCATCTAGAAGGAGTGATAAATAAGGCCTTCACCCCAACCTGCGTAGAGAATCCAGGTCAAAATTGGCGGCACCTCCGGCGTCTCAAACGGCATCGAAACCTGTACACGCCGTTGTAGCCACGAACCAATGGATGCCTTCCAACCAGGCCACAAGTCTGGAACGGAAAAAAGGTAGGAATGTCTCCACCTGCCAGTCTCCAGAACCTTCCCGCTCTCTCCAGAACCCAAACCCCACACCCTGGAGTCGAGTCCAACCCCGCCACGACTCGCCCGTCCCCACGCCCGCGTCTTCCTCCTGTCCGTCCAGATCGCATCCGATGGCCACGGCCATCCAAGGAACATTCTAGAGCCCATCCGCGGCCGCGGCACCACAACCTTTTAAATCCAACCCCGTATCGCCTCTCTGCCTCGTACACCACCTATTCTCCCCCTACCCGCGTGCTCCGCTCCAAGATCCAACCAATCCCGCAATTCCCTTCGAGGTTGTTTCTCCGCTCGACTTGTCGACGAGATCATGGCCGGAAAAGGAGACGGGCCGGCGATCGGCATCGATCTCGGCACCACCTACTCCTGCGTCGGCGTCTGGCAGCATGACCGGGTGGAGATCATCGCCAACGACCAGGGCAACCGCACCACGCCGTCCTATGTCGCCTTCACTGACACCGAGCGGCTCATCGGCGACGCCGCGAAGAACCAGGTCGCCATGAACCCGATCAACACCGTCTTCGGTAAGCACATCCCTCTGTTATGCTCTGATCTGCTCTAGTCCTCTGTTTTCATGTCGTTGGCGGATCGAGATCCGTGTGGCACAGATCTAAACGAGCCCGTGTCCTGTTTGTTTGCAGATGCGAAGCGGCTCATCGGTCGGCGTTTCTCGGACGCGTCGGTGCAGAGCGACGCCAAGCTGTGGCCGTTCAAGGTGATCCCAGGCCCCGCTGACAAGCCGATGATCGGGGTAGAGTACAGAGGCGAGGACAAGCAGTTCTCGGCCGAGGAGATCTCCTCCATGGTGCTCAACAAGATGAAGGAGACGGCCGAGGCCTACCTCGGCACAACCATCAAGAACGCAGTCGTCACCGTCCCCGCCTACTTCAACGACTCCCAGCGCCAGGCCACCAAGGATGCAGGCGTCATCTCTGGCCTCAACGTCATGCGGATCATCAACGAGCCTACCGCCGCCGCCATCGCCTACGGTCTCGACAAGAAGTCCACCAGCGTCGGCGAGAAGAACGTGCTCATCTTTGATCTCGGCGGCGGTACCTTCGATGTCTCGCTCCTCACCATTGAGGAGGGTATCTTCGAGGTCAAGGCCACTGCCGGAGACACCCACCTGGGAGGCGAGGACTTCGACAACCGGATGGTCAACCACTTCGTGCAGGAATTCAAGAGGAAGAACAAGAAGGACATCAGCGGCAACCCGAGGGCGCTCCGGCGGCTCAGGACAGCGTGCGAGAGGGCGAAGAGGACACTCTCCTCCACCGCCCAGACCACCATCGAGATCGATTCCCTCTTCGAGGGCATCGACTTCTACACTACCATCACCCGCGCCCGGTTCGAGGAGCTCAACATGGACCTCTTCCGCAAGTGCATGGAGCCCGTTGAGAAGTGCCTCCGGGACGCCAAGATGGACAAGAGCACCGTGCACGATGTTGTCCTCGTCGGAGGATCCACACGTATCCCCCGTGTGCAGCAGCTCCTCCAGGACTTCTTTAACGGGAAGGAGCTCTGCAAGAGCATCAACCCTGACGAGGCCGTCGCGTATGGAGCCGCCGTTCAGGCTGCCATCCTCACTGGCGAGGGCAACGAGAAGGTGCAGGACTTGCTCCTGCTTGACGTCACACCGCTCTCGCAGGGCCTGGAGACGGCCGGAGGTGTCATGACCGTGCTGATCCCAAGGAACACGACAATCCCCACCAAGAAGGAGCAGGTCTTCTCCACCTACTCTGACAACCAGCCCGGCGTGCTCATCCAGGTGTATGAGGGCGAGAGGGCGAGGACCAAGGACAACAACCTGCTCGGCAAGTTCGAGCTCTCCGGGATCCCACCGGCGCCCAGGGGTGTCCCCCAGATCACCGTGTGCTTTGACATTGATGCCAACGGTATCCTGAATGTCTCGGCGGAGGACAAGACCACCGGACAGAAGAACAAGATCACAATTACCAACGACAAGGGGCGGCTGAGCAAGGAGGACATCGAGAAGATGGTGCAGGAGGCCGAGAAGTACAAGGCTGAGGACGAGGAGCACAAGAAGAAGGTGGACTCCAAGAACGCCCTGGAGAACTACGCTTACAACATGCGTAACACCATCAAGGATGACAAGATCGCCTCCAAGCTCCCAGAGGCCGACAAGAAGAAGATCGAGGATGCTATTGATGGTGCCATCACCTGGCTCGACAACAACCAGCTCGCCGAGGCTGAAGAGTTTGATGACAAGAGGAAAGAGCTGGAGGGCATTTGCAACCCCATCATCGCCAAGATGTACCAGGGTGCCGGCGCTGAAATGCCTGGTGGCATGGATGAGGATGCTCCGGCCAGTGCCGCAGGCGGCAGCAGCGGCCCAGGGCCCAAGATTGAGGAGGTCGACTAAATGATAGATTTAGATCGCCTACTATTCTGCTTGAATAATGTGTCTTTCATTGTACGGTGGATTCTAGTATCGTTCTGCAGTTTTTCGTTCGGGCATATATACATTGCCCCATCTTATGTTTAAGTTGATATTGAAACACGATTATTTAGTACTAGACTAGAAGACAGTATACTTGGTTATCTGCAGTTATTTCACATTTATTTATCTTTGATTGAATGTATGGTTGCTCAACTATAACCTGTCATGAATCTCTAGTTGCTACAGTCGCTTTAGGAGAGGTTTAATTGCAACTAGTGTGGACTGTGGAGCAATTGTTTCTAGATGATGTCAAATGCCTTTCTGAAACATTCGGGCTGGGTACTTGGAAGTTATTATTTTTTTAGAACCAATTTCTTCATTATTTATTATCGGCCGTTTGAGAAGCTCTTTATTATTCTAGCATTGCAAGATATCCTGTGAAAGTAAACATTTGTCATGTGAAATAGATGTTGGAAGCTTAGCTCAGCACGTACACGATTACCTTATGTTCTTTATTAATTTATATGTACAACTTGCCCATTCAATTTCACCACATAACTATGCAAATGCCCACAATTTTCAACTGTGTTTTAAAGTAGGTTATATTAGTAGGGGATAAGAACCAAGTAAATTAAGATTTTTTTTTCCTCTCGATGGTCAAAACTTGGAGAAGCTGCTTTCTAATTGTTCTGAGTTGCAGACAATGAGAACTGAGAAGTTCTAATGTTCTTTTTTGTTTATTTTGACTTGTGTTGCTGTCTGTAAAAAAAATTCTTACATCCCGAAATAGTTGGAATGAGTATTGTTGCTAAATTTCATAGAAAGGTTGTTGGCTGCCATTCTTCGGACCAATGCATCTGTTTCTTGTGCTCGAGCTCTTTTACCTGATGAAATTCTATCAAGTATTCTGTAGATAGTTGGGAACACAGACAATTCTACATTACTTTAAAAGGTATTGTACTGAATTTGTATATGCAACTTGTTGTGACTAATCCGTAGAGTTGGTCCTCACAACTTCAGTGATTTCTGTTCTTCTAAAATCAAATTTAAATTTTGACATATATGGAAACGTTATGTTTCTTTTGTAGGGCTTGTGTAACAAAAATTGTCTTAATCATCTTACTCATTCTTCTATACATGATGGTTAGGCATATGAGTTGGGTTTGTCTGCTCAACTCTTTTACCAGTTCACCATATCCTGACTCGAATAATTTCTATTGACTGTTTCATCTTCCCAAACACTTAGTTGATGGTCTAGTCTTATTCATTGCTACCATATCCAGGTTATCCAAACAATGTTAGAATTATCCTTGGTCAGAGTGAGGTCCAATTTTTTTTCATGGCAATTGCTTGGTTCTCTTAGGGTGTGTTTGAACCGTCCCGCACCTGCAGCTGATTCTTGTGTTCGGTTCACGAGTGGAACCTGTCGATTCCGCCGAGCAGAATATTCGCCCAAGATGCGGAATGCGCTCGTACTCCCTCCGTCCGGAAATACTTGTCATCAAAATGAATAAAAGGGAATGTATCTAGATGTATTTTAGTTCTAGATACATCTTTTTGTCCATTTTGATGACAAGTATTTTCGGACAGAGGAAGTACCTCCGATTCGAAGGAATTACCCCGTTCCTCGTCTCGGCTCTCATCTCCACGACTCACTCGCCATCTACGCAGCCTCTTCCTCGTCTGGCCGGGGCGGGCGTCACCCGCGGCTGGAGAAACTGCTCGATCTGGTCTTGCGAAGGCGAGGATGCGGAGCAGCGTCTAACTCCGCTCGATTTGGTTGTCCTCTTCCCATCGAACGCCTTCTCCACGAAAGCTACGGTGTGATTTCTTGGCTGCGTGGCAGCCAGCAACAATCAACGGCGACCCATATGGCCTTAGCTCGCTGTTGATTGCAAGTTTCCTCTTGGTTAACTGCAAGTCAGAATACTAGCAGTAGTTTTACGTCCGAAAAGATTGGAAATTCAACAGATAGATTTTGGTTAAATTTGTATAAAACGCAAGTTTTCTCTTTACTTCAAGTTAGAATATTAACAATAGTTTTATGTTTAAAAAAATTACAGGGAATCTCTTCACCAAATTAAATTCATTCCATTTCATCTCTTCAACCAAACACCAAAACAGAACCGTTCCATTACACATAATTGCCTTTACCAAACACACAAACGGAACCGACCCATTTTACTGAAATTGGAATGGAACGGAACCATGCCATTCCATTCCACTTCGTTCCCGAACCAAACACACCCTTAGCAATTTTATCAAAATTTTAGCTGCAGAGGCCTTATGGTCTTTGAACTAGCATCTACTCCCGAGCATGTTGGATGTAATAACGTCTTACATTATGGGACGGAGGGAGTATTTGCTTATCATCTGCAATAACTTTTATTTTTCGGATATTCAATTCGTGCTCAGGCTCGTCTGCACTGAATTTTTTTAGATGGAAGATGTTACAGTGCGTGATGTTTGTGCCAAATTTCAGCTTGTTTGAACATCTGAGGAGTTCATTCCAAAAAAGAAAAAATCGGTCAAAACAATGCGTGAACAGTAAACTTTCTTACTGCCCTAAAATTTGTCTTTTTTGCTGAGAGCCACTGAAATGTCCAAACTCCACGAAATTTGGCACGAGCTTCACGCACATGAGCATCTACCATCACAAAAATTTCAGATTTTTTTGAATTCTTTTACTATTTTAAACGAATTTACTGATCACCTGCACCCGAGAGCCAAAACACCGCGTCTTTTTCCTTTATTTTTCTACAATCATACTGTAAAACTATTGTTGCCTGTTGTTATGTGTAATATGATTCGGTTGAAATTGTCAGCCCAGCTGAACTATCACAACTACTTTCATCTTATCACACTATCGTCCAGCTGAAATTTTTCCATCCTTTACATTTGCATATGTTCACCTGTTTGGCAGTTTCTTATGTGAGTTACTGGGTGCAGAGCATTGACTTCATATCAACTGTCATCGATGATCAAGATGTGATTGCTATGCTTATCAGCCCTTGCTTAAAGTGGGTTTAGTTGACCGTGCTATTGGGTTACCAACAACTGAGATTGAAAGATCACCAATGAGAAGCTAGACAGGTATGGTGAATTCATGAATTGAAATTCGGCAAGATTTTCATTTTATAAAAGTTATCTGTTGCAGATTTTGAACTGTTATCGTTCAAAGGTATCACGGAAGCTTCTCATGTGCATTTTGACAAATTTTAGTGTCATGTCATCTTGAATCATATAAGATTGTATACCTCATGAATTTGCACCGAAGGCTTTTGGTTTACACCATATGATAGGATCATTCCAAGAGGTTGGAGTCGATGGAAAGTGTCCTGTAAAATATAGTGCAAAGAAATCCTTAGGAGTTAGGAAATATTCCATGGATTGCTCAATCATACGTATAAAATCATAGGAAACACACTAAGGGCCTGTTGGGATATGCGGTATTTCTCTAGAGATTTATGGGTTGAATGCTGAAGCTCCCAAGACAGTTGTGCAAGCAATCTTCAAGGATTTGAATCATTTATAGTCCCTTTAAGGTCCTTGTTTTAAAGGGCATGCTACGCGTCCGCCGGCTGATCTTTTTAAAAGATCGGCCGGGTTGCGAGCTGTCAGATCTGGCGCATCGAACGGCCGAGTGACACCTTCACCATTGCAACACAGGTCTTGTTACAGAAATTTTGCAACGGAGGTCCAGTTGCAGAAAAGCTTTGCAACAGAGGTCCTGTTGCAAAAAAAAAATTTGCAACAGAAATCTTGTTGCATATTTTTTTTGCAACAAAGGTATTGTTACAGAATTTTTTTACAAAGGAGCTCTTGTTGTACTCCCTCCGTCCCATAATGTATGTCAAAAAACGTCTTACATGAGGACTCAAAGAAAAACAAAACTCGAGGCGCCCACGTTCCGCCAAGATCGCATCTGTTCCGCCAAGATCGCATCAGGCGATCGGAGGAGGCGACCGGGATCCCTTGCGCGCCGCCGGTTCCCTCTCTCTCCGTCGGCCGCTCCGGCGGCGGGAGGGAGGGGGAACCCCGGGTCTGTTCTCTAGGTGGGTGTGCGGTAGGGTTAGGGTTGAGGGAGACGCTGCCGAGGCCGTTGCGGTGGTGTCGCGTCGGAATAAGTTTCTCCGGGCTCCGTTCGCGGTCAGGCGAGGCTTTTGCCTTCGTCTAGGAGCCAGCGGTGTTGGGGATCCCCGGATCTCGTCGAGGTCGCGGGCTATGGTGGTTGGAGGTCCATCGGCACTGGCCGTTTGGATCCTCAGATGGGCGATGGATGCAGGGAGATGAAGACCTTTCTTCTTCCTTATTGGTATGATTTGTTGTTGCTGTTCTTCTCCTTCCTCTGCGCTGATGCTGATGGGAGATCCTGCTTTGTCCGGGCGGATGGCCCGGCCGCGGTGCTGGACTGGTCGGATGACTCGAGTTCTCTTCCTTTCGGAAGGGACACTTTTCGCGGTACTCAAAGCCAAAGATGGCGACGGCTGTTGCAGGTGTGTTGGATTGATGTCCATGCCCTCTCAGTGATGGTGTCAAGAAAGGAGGAAGCAGCGTAGCGGCAATTGTACCGTGGTCGAAGATGATGACCTGTTTGCGACTGGTTGCAGATCCTTCTGGTGCAGGGGTCTTCTCTCAAGATTCAGGAATAATGACACAGGGCTCCGGAGATCTTTTTGTGTTATGGTTGTCTTAGGGTACTTTAGGTGTTTATGGTATTTTTTGTTTGCGTTTCAATGTGCTTGTAAGAGTCAACTTTATACTGATTCGTAATTTGAACGAAGAATTTCTAAAAAAAAACGTCTTACATTATGGGACGGGGGGAGTAGTTTTTTTTTTTTGCAACAAAGAGCTTGTTGCAGGAAAACACCCGAGAAGAGAATCAGAATGAGGGCCATGGGTGGAGAGAGAGGTGCGTAAGGAGAGAGAGGAGGGAAGGGGAAAGGGGCTCGCAGCGGAGTGCCATGGGAGATCGTTCGGGGTACGGAGAGAGGAGGACGGAAGGAGAAAGGGGGCCGGT
>NC_041387.1:449774233-449791972 GCF_002162155.2 Triticum dicoccoides | reverse complement strand
GTCTTAGGGTACTTTAGGTGTTTATGGTATTTTTTGTTTGCGTTTCAATGTGCTTGTAAGAGTCAACTTTATACTGATTCGTAATTTGAACGAAGAATTTCTAAAAAAAAACGTCTTACATTATGGGACGGGGGGAGTAGTTTTTTTTTTTTTGCAACAAAGAGCTTGTTGCAGGAAAACACCCGAGAAGAGAATCAGAATGAGGGCCATGGGTGGAGAGAGAGGTGCGTAAGGAGAGAGAGGAGGGAAGGGGAAAGGGGCTCGCAGCGGAGTGCCATGGGAGATCGTTCGGGGTACGGAGAGAGGAGGACGGAAGGAGAAAGGGGGCCGGTGGCGGCGTCCTCTGGAGCGGCGGAGATCATGCGCGCACCTGTTGCGTGGCTGAGTGGTGGCGGCTCTAGATGAGAGCCGGGAGGGAGAAAGTGAAGATTAGCTGCTAAGAAACAAGTAATTGGCTGCTGAGAGAGAAGAGCGACGAGATAGATTTCCTGGAGACGGACGCCTGAGGAGATAAGGTACAGCAACGATGTGTGACTGGCGGGGACATGCATCAAGCAGCCGAAGCGGTCGACGCACAGGCGTAATCAGCCGGCTGACAGGAAGCTTTTCCCTTGTTTTGAAGAGATCCTTGCAGCTTCATAGAATTTTTGTTATATTCCATGTCTCTAGGCAAAGTTTAGGTCCTTAACTATCTTCTGAGATGCTGCCATTTTTTTTCTTTCAATAATATGGTCTAAGCATTATAAATTTCTTACATTCCCCACTTCCTATTTTTTACTCCATTGTCAGAGACTCAATAATGGGTTACGGTCTAAGTAACTTTAAATAAGTGACTCAATTTTGTACTTCAGTCGCTTATTTGGGACGAAGGGAGTAATATGCAGAGAAGTTTCCTTTCTGATTTGTAAATAAGTACTACCAAACAGAGGCCGAAAATTATGGTGACATACAAACCTAACTGTTGATTCTCAATCGAATGATGTCAGTTTACAATGCAAACCATCTACAAAAACGGAGGTTATATTCTTCAGATGATTTATTATCATAACTGAAGATCTGAATCTTGTGCCCTTTGGTTTGAGAGAAAGAGCTACTATCCCCTTCAACCTAATCCGCTATAGCTCTTTACGCTGTGCAGAGCTTCTTCTTCTAGCTCGACCAACATGCGGCAGAAGTCTTCAATATCCTTGACTGCTTCCTTGAATGTGAACCTGAACTCTTTCCAGTGGTACTGCTGAGGGACATCAGGTGCGGTAGCTCTTTCAGGAACCCTGGCGAGCACCTCAAATCCATGGTGATCAACGGAGAGCAAGACTGCATCCTTCAAGCAAAGAAAAATAGGATAGTCAACAGTACTGTGACAATAAGAGGACCTGGTTAATTTGGCCGGAAAGCTTCAGAAATGAGAAACTAATAATACACTTATCCTACATTGCACATTGTTCAGATATACAAGACACTTACTCTGGCAGTCACATCAAAATACTCGAAACAGAAAAGTATAAGCGCTCTCCGCCTTGGGTCACTCCTGTTGATACCATCAATAAGCTTCGCAGAGAATGGCACTACAAAGAATAATATATGCATTTAGAAACTGAACTATTACTGCAAAATTAGAAGGTGCAGTTAGAAAAATACATCTATTTAAGCAATCAACTAGCATCTTAATGACATTTCTAGAATTAAATGCTGCCAGTCAATAAAGTTGTTGGAAGGTACATAAGTAAAGATGCATAGCTGGAAAAAAAAATCTCGATAAATGGAGTTTTATTTACACAATTGTCACATCAAGGTATACAATCTCATAGAGTACAAAACCCGGCCAGCTGAAATCAATTAAGTAGAAACTTACATAGCAGGTCGGCTTTTGGTGGTTCAAAAGTATCCAACTCGATATTATGGCTGCTCCCCAATGAATCTATGAAGACACATGAGCTGCAATATAGATATCTCCGCAATCACAAATAGTTCCTTTTAACTAATTAAACAGATGATCAACAGATATTTAATGCACCAATGGTAAACATAAAGACTAGATAATGAATATTAGAAAACATAAAGGCATATTACATACCCAATTTCAAACTTCAAGATATTGTAGGAGCTCTCTTCATTGAGTAAGCTAAGGAGACCTTCACTGCGCGACCTACAAGTAGCACTTGCAGAAGACAATACCGTTGAAACCCCATAAGTAGCTTCGCTAGCAGCTTTATGTTCCTTCAGAATAGCTTTCTTAAGGCTTTCAGCTATAACTGGAACCTTAAGAAGAGCATATGAAGCACAATCAGTACCACTCTGCCGACTACTACTGGGAAATCGAACATGTTCACCCATGTTGGGGGTCTTCAAAATGGGCTTACCTTTGTCTCCTTCATGCGCAGGACATCGCCGGTCATAGCAACCCGGGGAGGCAACTGCACAAGACAACAATATCACCATGCGCTAGAGAAGGCAATCAAGCAACCATGCAGCAATTTGTGTTGCATTTTAGCTTATAGAGAAAGGAGCAACCTTGTTGAGTGACTTGAGCAAGCTGGCAAGGCGACCTGGGACTGGACTGGACACCGAGAGAGAACCCCGCTCGTCGATTATGATGTTCTAGATGACAGCCGTTTCATACAAGCAATTCATCAGAACATAACAGCAAGTCAGTAACCACTATTACAAATAAATCAGCCATCGTAAGAAAAAGATAGAGCATTACAATGTTGTGCATGTCGTTCTCGGGGACGATGAGGTAGGGCAGGCCCTTTTGGACCATGTAGTGCACCCTCGACGTGTAAACCTCCCCCTTGCTGCCCACAGCCCCGAGCAAGACCAATCAAAAACAAGGAAATTTGGTATTTTAGCTGTTACTCGCACAGGCATATGGATCAAGAGGTTGAGGTTGTAGGAAGTGGCGTGCGCACCTTCCCTTGGCATCCGCTTTGATGGTGTTGAGGTGGGCTTCCCAACTGGCGCCCAGGATGTTCTGCGAAGGGCGAGAGGAGGTCAGTGACAGAGCCTAAAATCGGAAGAGCGAATCGCAGAGGATGCTGGCGAGAAGTACCCGGCACTTTTCGGCGGCGGAGAGGGCGGTGGATTTGGCCTTTGACATAGCCATGGCCTCCGCTCCGCGCGCGCACCAGCTGCTCGCGGAAATGTGCTGGGGAGCGAAGGGGCGCCGCCGGGGATGAACGGGTTGGTGGTGCGGGTCTGCGGGATCGACCAGGAGAGCTGCAGAACCCTGGGTTCGCGCGGCCTTGTGGGTCTTTCTCGTGGGCCAATGGTTTAGTTCAGAGCTGCTAGACGAAGGAAGCGTTGGCGCGCGAGTGCTATATCTCGCATTAAGCGAGACCGACATTTCCTCTGGCCGAAGGGGTCTACAGTAATCTGGCTGGCCCATTTATGCAGAGTTAATAAAGAAAAAAGATAGCATTTTTTTTCAGCGGTTTTCTCTGTTTTTTCTCTATTTTCATTCGTTTTTTTATTTTATTTTATTTACTTATTTTTTCCTTCTTCTTTTTATTTTGCTTCATTTCTTTTTTATTCTCTGGTTTTTAAACTTATTTTTGCATTTGTTTCTTCGGTTCTAGTTTTTTTTTGGGTATCCTTTGTTTCTTTTGGTTTTAATCCTCAATTTTTTTGTATATATGTAAACCACTTTTTTCTAATACATGTTTAAAACTTTTCCAATACAATATTGACATTTTTTTAGTACATGATCACAAAAATTTATATCACATTTTTAAAATTTTCCAAATGCCTTTTTACATTTTTTAAATTTAATATTAACATTTTTAATAGATGGTCAACATTTTATATGCATATTTAATATTTTTTAAATGCTTGATTAATAGTTTTCAAATAAAAATATTAACATTTTTTAAATACATGGTTAATATTTTTCTATACACATTTAACATTTTCCAAACGCTTGATTAGCATTTTTCAAACACTTGTTCAACATTTTTTCAAATGCTTGATTAACATTTTTAAATTTAATGCTGGCCCATGATCAAAGTTTTTTCATCATTTTTAATACATGTTCAACATTTTTCTATACACATTTAACATTTTCCAAATGCTTGATTACAATTTTCAAATACTTTTTCAACATTTATTTCAAACTCTTGATTAACATTTTTATATACATAATAAAAAATGTCATCATTTTCTTAATACATGGTCAACATTTTTTTCTATACACATGTAACATTTCCCAAATGCTTGATTTACATTTTTTGAATACTTGCTCAATTTTTTTTCAAATGCTTGATTAACATTTTTTATACATGATCAAAAAAAATTTATCCTTCTTTCCATACATAATCAACAATTTTTAAATAATTGTTCAACATTTTTCAAATACTTGTAGAGTATTTTTTGAATGTTTTTGTAGAGTGTTTTTATATATAATATTTTCAAGTATAAATAAAAGTAAAAATAAAGCAAAAAACAAAAACAAAAAACATAAGATAAAACAGAAAAAGATGTTGCGGCCTCCCGTGCGCATGGGCCAGCCCATCTCGCGTGCCCCTTCGGCGAGTTGGTCTGCAGTGATAGTGTGTTTCTTAACCACCACCCCCCCCCCCCACACACACACACAAAAAGAAAAATAACAAAAACAATCAGTTAATGTGGGTAATGTTTTTTCTAACCAAGTGCAGTTGCACTATTTCGCTGAAACAAGAGCATGCTCGTGTTGCAGTTCATCCGGTACAAAGTGGTTGTCACATGTAACATGTGACTGTGGTGGAACTCCGTGAGGATGAGATAAGGATTAGCTACATGCACGTGTTAATGTCATCCCATTTTATTTTGTTCCATTTTTTCTCCAAAAAGCTACAACTTTTGAACTGAGCTTATGAACGAAGATCCATTTTCGCTGTTAGGTTTCACGATGAGCTCTTCAAAACTAGATTTATATGAATTGTTTCGATGATTTTTTACAAAAGCAACTTTGATGCTAGATGAGGTAACTTTAGTGCCAAACAGAAACAACTTCCCTTGCACCATGTGCACTAGTGAATTCATCTAGCATGTATATCATACACAATTTTAGAAACCATGGCAGATAACTTTCACAACTTTCACCGTATTTAGGCAACTAAGCATCATCCGTATGCAACTTTGGCATTACATGAAGGCAACTTTATGTTAGAAGGTGCATACAAATATATTATTTATAGACGGTCCTATAGTTGCCTATTCATGTCTTGTGAAGCAGGTAAAATATTTCTCCTAAGTTGCCTATCATGATTATGAAGTTGCCTACAACATAGTATGTGTACTAAATTAAGACTAATGTTAGAAAACAAATAAGGTAGCCAACTTCACTCCATTAAAAGAAACTAATTAACAACAGTGAACAACTTGAAAAACAGAGGTAGGTAACATCACATCACTTTCAGAAGCTACTTTCTTTCTACGGGAGGAAACTTTAGAGGCAATTTCACTACATTTCGTGTTCTAGTTCATTTTATTTAACATTCTCCTAACTTGATCATCTCTACTTCTAAGTTGCCCTCCATTGATGCTCGTATGTCGTTGTTTCTAAATTCCATATAATACTATGAAGTCGTCTACCACTGATTCTCAGTTGTCTGTTATTACTAGTTAGTTGCCTATCATGGGTGATATAGGTTATTTGACATTGATAATTAGTTGTCTACCAATGATTCACAGATGCATGTCATCACTCATCAGTTGCCTACAGTGCTATGAAAAGTTACCCACCGTCATTGCTCAAGTTGCATATAATCTAAAGCATAGTATTACGATACTTGCAAGTTGTGGTAGGTAACTTAAAGGTGAATCTAGTTAACTTGTTAGTGATGGTGGCTAACTATATAAGAAATTAATGTTGATAGGCAGTCAAACTAAGAAGAAGTTTCTTCCCTATAGCAGTAAAGTTGCCCCCATAACATCCAAAGTTGTTCTATTAAAAGTCCGTCGAAACATACCCATATGAAATCTAGTTTTAAAGAAATCATCGTCACAAACCCAAAGCAAAAGTTACAACTTAAAAAATTGAAACCCCAAATGAATGCATACCGATCTTGTTTGAGAAAGCATGGGGACGGGGATTAGATACTTCCTTCTTTTTGTGCGCTCGGAGGAATGAGGTGTGTCAGTTGACTTTTTGGTACGTTTGCTCGGTTGCCCCCAATAAGCCATGGGTAGACACTTTTTTTTCTTTCAGGGAGATAGTATTGATAATATGAGAGGAGTGAAATGCATTCGTGGTCACTGAACTTGAGTTAAAAGCTCACTCTGATCACTTTACTTAAGAATACAGTTAATATAATCATTATGTACAGCTCTCAGTGATTATACGATCATTGGCTTATCGTATAGCTTTGTATATCACTCTATTAATTGGTCAGAGAATATTACACATGGCAAATAGTCCTACATGGCCCCGCCTGCTAATGTTGGGTAACGTAGCATGCAATTTTTTTAAAAATCCTACGATCACGCAAGATCTATCTAGGAGATGCATAGTGTAAGGGCATTCTTGTCCCTAAGTAGTTTTGGTGATTGATGACAATGCCTTTATGGACTAATCGTGTGTATTGAGCTTTTCAAATACATCACGACTAAATACAAGACGATTTGATGCCCCTCGAAGATTATTGAAGACGGGGTTTCTCTACGGTTCGGTTTGGTGGAGTTGAGTCGTAGGAGAGCCGTACTATTAAGAGGGGGTCCGCTTTGGAAAGGTTTGGGTGGAATCTCACGTACACATTCCCTTTTGCACCGCCTTTCCTCGAGCTCCTTGGAGTGTTCCTCCGTCTCACCTTGTCTCTGCGATATGAAGGCCTCCGCCTTGCTCTTTTCAGGCTAGCGGTAGTACTGCTCTTCTGAGCAGTACTACCGCAGGAGCCAGCGGTAGTACCGGGCTCCGACATGGTAGTACCGTAGGCTCCCACGGTAGTACCGCTCCTCAGAGCGGTAGTACCGCGAGCTCTGGTCTGGCACCGCTGCTCAAGCGGTGGTAGGCGCGGATGTAATTTTTTACATCCGCGCTCCCTGCGGTAGTACTGTGCTGCGGCACGGTAGTACCGTGGCGCCAGACCAGGTTCAGTAGCAGGAGCGGAGGTAGGGGCGGATGTAATATTGTACATCGGCACCTTTCACGGTAGTACCGCACCCGTGGTCATGGTAGTTCCGTGTCGGATTTTTGCACGACAATTTCTCAACGGAGGTAGTCACGGATGTAATTTTTTACATCTGTGCCTACCGGGCCTGGCCTGCGGCTGTCTTGCGGTAGTACCGCATGGGGTCGTGGTAGTACCGCTCCTGCGGATCTACCGCGCCCTGTTAGTGCTCCTTTTGTCAGGTCTAGTCTCTGCCGTGCCCACGGTAGTACCGCGGTTCGCCGCGGTAGTACCGCAGGCCCGTGCGGTAGTACCATGCATGTGGTGCGGTAGTTCCGTGGGTCGCGGGTTGAGTGGTGGGTAACGGTTGGATTTGTCCCCCCACTATAAAAAGGGGTCTTCTTCTCCAAGAAGACACACCTCTTCCAACCCTAAACTCCATTGTTGCTCCAAGCTCCATTTTCGGCCGATCTCTTTCCCTAGCCAATCAAACTTGTTGATTTGCTCGGGATTGGGTGACAAGGCCCCGATCTACACTTCCACCAAGAGATATTTGATTCCCCCCACTAATCCCTAGCGGATCTTGTTACTCTTGGGTGTTTGAGCACCCTAGACGGTTGAGGTCACCTCGGAGCCATAGTCCATTGTGGTGAAGTTTCGTGGTGTCGTTGGGAGCCTCCAATTAAGTTGTGAAGATTGCCCCAACCTTGTTTGTAAAGGTTCGGTCGCCGCCTTCAAGGGCACCAATTCACGGCATCTCGCACTGTGTGAGGGCGTGAGGAGAATACGGTGGCCCTAGTGGCTTCTTGGGGAGCATTGTGCCTCCACACCGCTCTAACGGAGACGTACTTCCCTTCAAAATGAAGGAACTTCGGTAACACATCCTCGTCTCCACCGGCTCCACTCTTGATTATCTCGCACCTTTACTTTTGCAAGTTTACTTGTGTTGTATCCATTGCTTGCTTGTGTGCTTGTTGTAATTGCATCATATAGGTTGTTCACCTAGTTGCATATCTAGACAACCTACTTTGATGCAAAGTTTAAATTGGTAAAGAAAAGCTTAAAAAATGTTAGTTGCCTATTCACCCCCCCTCTAGTCAACTATATCGATCCTTTCAATTGGTATCAGAGCCTCATCTCTTTATTAAGGACTTTGCCATCCGAAGAGTATGGTTGACACCGTAGACGGTGGGGAGGAGGAGCACTCCGGTGTGAATCCGATCTCGTCTACGGGTAATGGGGAAACTGCGGTGTCCCGTGAGGAATTCAATGTGGCCTTGGACACATTGAAAACCTCCATGACAACCACGGTTGAAAGCATGTTTAATAAATTCTTAGAAGGACTTAAACTACCTACCTCGCCATTAAAAGTGGGTGATCCCGCCAACAAGGTGACGGATGCTAACTCCGACAAGGGGGAAGCTAATAGTGAGAAGGGTCCTTCTACTAGTGGTAGAAATGGCACTGACATCTTTGCCCATGTGGAACCTCCAACTTATGGAGGACCGATTCCCTCTACTCATTTAAATCATGCCGGTCCTCCTCCTAAGATTGTGAAAAATGAGGATTTTGATTCTTGGGTGTATCACTTCAATCGTTATTTAAATCATGTGAATACTAATCTTTGGAGAATCATTGAAGAAGGTTTCTATCCACATGACCGAAGCAACTTCACTCCGAGAGAAGTGGTGGATAATCAATTCAATGAGAGTGCTCTCTTCATCACCCAAGATGCAATCCTTCCCGAAGATCTCCCTCATCTTCGACCTCATGCCATGGCCAAAGACGCATGGCAATGCGTTGTGTCTCTCTATCGAGGAAGTGCTAGCATTCAACGCTCCAACTATGAAGTGGTACAAGATGAAGCCGATGAGTTTGCAATGAAAGAAGATGAAGAACCTCGTGAGCTCTTTCGAAGAGTGACCAAACTCGCGGTCTCACTCCGAGATCATGGGAGCAAGGACACGGATGACAATTGGATCAAGCGCAAGTTCCTCAAGGCCATGATGCCCTACAACAAGGCCATGTCCTCCGTCATCTGTCAAAGACCGAACTTCCACTCCATGACCTCAAGTGAAGTGTTGGATGAGTTCGTTGCAATGAGCATCTTGGACAAGACCGCCAATAATGCGGTGCTCCGTTCTCAAAGGGCAAAGAAGCCCAACCTTGCCTTTAAGGCCAAGGTTAGTGTGGAAGAAGAGGAAGAAGAGGAAGATGAGGAGAGCAACCCCGAAGACACGAAATATGATTATCATGAGCACATGGCTCTTGCTTCAAGAAAATTTTGGAGCAAGAAGAATACAAGACCCAACTTCAACAAGAACAACTCAAGTGGCTTCAGGGGCAAGCAAGAGTCAGAACTTGCTTCAACTGTGGCAATGTGAGCCATTTCGTTGCGGATTGTCCTTACGAGAAGCGGGAAGACAATGGTGGCAAGTTCATCCAAAAAGACAAAGCCAAGTCCTTCCCCAACAAGAACAACTTCACCAAGAAGACTCCTACTCGTGGGTTGGTGGTCCAAGAAGAATACCATGAGGATAACGATGATGATGAAAATGGAGAAGAGATGGCCATGGCCTCCGTTGCCATTGCTACCACTCCCCGGGTGTCTCTCTTTGATTCACCCAACAAGAACATCACCGCCAAATGCCTCATGGCTAAAGCCTCTAACAAGGTAACCTCCAACATCAAAACCACCATCATTACTAATCCCTCTTTGGAGGGTTGCATTGATGATCATGATGGGTCTAATGAGGAAGTGAATGAATTTGAGTCATTTATGAGTAAGCTCAAGGGAAAATCCAAGAAGCACTTTGTTGCTCTCTTGGAACAACTTGGTGAAGCCAATGACATGATCGAGGCTCATGAAGAAACCATCTCTAAGATGGAAGGTCATAGTCGTGACTATGCCGATGAGATATCGGATCTCTCTAATGCTCTTGAGGAAGAGCGTGGGCATCATTTGACTCTTGAGGAGTCATACAACGATGACCATGCTAAGTTAAAGAAAGATCTTGATCATGCTCTTGTTGTGTCTCGTGTGCTAACTTCCGAGAAGGCTAAACTTGGGGTTGATCATGCTAGACTCAAGGAGGATTTTGATGTACTTGACAAGGCCCACAAGGTATTGAAGGGTGCTCACGCTAACCTCAAGGAGTCTCATGCTCAACTCCAAGTTAAGCTAACCAAGGAAAATGCCACCTTCCCTCATATGGTATTAATTGATAATGCATATGCTACTAACCCGTGTTGTGAGCATGTGCATCTTGTGGAGGAGAATGCCAAGTTCAAGGATCAACTTGAGAAAGTCCTTGTGACATGTATTCAAGGTGAGAAGAACCTCAACAACCTTTTGAGCAATCGAAAGGAAGTTGTGGCCAAGAAGGGAATTGGGTTTGCACCTAAGTCCAAGAATAAGAAGAAGAACGACAAGACCAAACGACCTCCTCCTCTCAAGCAAACTTTTGTGAAAGAGGGAGAGGGTGCTCCTAAGGAGAAGAAGGAAAATGTGAAGGGCGTTGATGTCAAAAAGGGCAAAACCATCTCCTCCAACAAAGCCGATGACTTTAACCCGTCATATGTGTTGTGCCGTGCTAGTGATGGACATGTTTATGCTAAATTTGTTGGTTCTCCTTATGAGTACATTGAATGGTCTATTTGGGTTCCTAAGACCCTTGTTACTAATATCAAAGGACCCATTACTAAATGGGTACCTAAAACCAAGCAACAAATCATATGACCGGGAGCAAGGACTTGGTGGTGGACGTGCAAAAGATTCCATCTATGCCCACCAATGTCGAGTGGGGTGATGCTTCACATTCTAAGGTATTGGGTCTTGGCAAGGTTGTCATTTCTCATGATCTAATGATCGAGAAAGTCATGCTTGTTGAGTCCCTTGCATACAATTTACTTTCCGTTTGTCAACTTGCACTCATGGGCTTTGCCACTTTCTTTGACATTGATACCGTGGCCCTCTTGTGGAGCAAGACTCTTAAAGTAGCCTTTGTTGGGCATGTCGAGAACGGTCTCTATGTGATAAACTTTTCGGAGCGACCCACTAAGACCGCGACATGCCTAATGGCTAAAGTTGACATGGGATGGCTTTGGCATCGCCGTTTAGCCCACGTCAATATGAGATATTTGCAAAAGTCTTCTCAAGGGGGACCATGTCCGTGGACTAACAAATGTTAGTTTTGCCAAAGATCGTGCTTGCAGTGCTTGTATTGAAGGAAAGCTTCATAAGAAGGCTCACCCTCGCACGACCATCATCTACTCGAAGAGACCCTTGGAGCTCCTTCACATGGATCTCTTTGGGCCCCCATCATTTGACAGTCTTGGAGGTAGAAAGTATTGCTTGGTGATTGTGGATGATTATTCAAGATACACTTGGGTATACTTCTTCAAGAGGAAGAGTGAGACTCAACAAACCGTCATCGACTTTGCAAATGAAGCTCAACGTCAACATGATGCAAAGATCTTGACAATAAGAAGTGACAACGGCACCGAGTTCAAGAACTACACCTTGGGTGAGTTTCTTAGTGATGAGGGGATCAAGCATCAATATGCTGCACCATATACCCCTCAACAAAATGGTGTAGCGGAGAGGAAGAACCGGATGTTGATGGATGCGGCAAGGACCATGATGGCGGAGTTCAAGTCTCCATACAACTTTTGGGCCGAAGCCATCAACACAGCGTGTCATGCATCCAATCGGCTCTATCTCCGCAAAGGCTTGAACAAGACTCCTTGCGAGATACTCACCGGCAACAAGCCCAATCTCAAGTACTTCCGGGTGTTCAGGTGTAAGTGTTTCATTCTCAAGAAAGGTATTCGTTTGTCTAAATTTGAGGCTAGAGCTTATGAGGGCATATTTGTTGGTTATGCTACAAACTCTCATGCTTACCGTGTTCTCAACAAGTCCACCGGACTCATTGAGGAGACGTGTAACGTGGAGTTTGACGAAAATAACGGCTCCCAAGTGGAGCAAAGTGGCACTTGTGATGTAGGTGATGAAATTCCTCCCCAAGCCATAAGAAGAATGGGTATTGGTCATATTCTACCCATTGAGGAACCCCTTGTGGCCGAAGGAGAAGGACAATGCTCCACTCAAGTGGAGCCATCACCTCCCCAAGACCCACACGCTTCCGAAGAACAAAGTGAAGGCCCTCAACCTCGTGAACAAGACCAAGGGCAAGATCAATCTCAAGATGGTGGTGAACCTCCAAATGATGCCCAAGGTCAAGTTCTCCCCCTCGAGCAAGTTCAAGATCATGAGCAAGCTCAAGATCAAGAACAAGCTCAAGACGGCTCTCAAGATAATCAAGTTAACCCTCCTCCCTCCACATCCGAGGAGGAACTAGAGCGTCGTGCCGCGAAGATTGCTTCCAAGCTCACCACCAAAGGCCATCTCATGGAAAATGTGGTTGGAAGCCTAAGAAAGGGGGTAAGCACTTGTAGACAATTAGCAAACTATTGTGAAGTTCACGCGTTTGTCTCTTGTGTTGAACCCCAAAAGGTCTTTGAGGCGCTCGAAGACTCGGATTGGCTCAATGCCATGCATGAAGAACTCAACAACTTCGAGTACAACAAGGTGTGGAGATTGGTGCCAAGGCCATCGGGGAACCACAACGTCATTGGAACCAAGTGGATTTTCAAGAACAAGCAAGATGCTCATGGGAACATCATTCGCAACAAGGCAAGATTGGTAGCACAAGGCTACTCCCAACTCGAGGGTATCGACTACGGTGAAACCTTTGCTCCCGTTGCTCGTCTTGAATCCATACGTTTGTTGATTGCTTATGCTTCCCATCACAACTTTAAGTTGCAACAAATGGATGTGAAAAGTGCTTTTCTTAATGGTCCTATTAATGAGTTGGTCTATGTCAAGCAACCCCCCGGGTTCGAGGATCCCTACTTCCCGGATCATCTGTATGAACTCGATAAGGCACTCTATGGCCTTAAACAAGCCCCACGTGCGTGGTATGACCACCTTAGCGAGTTGTTACAAGATCGTGGATTTGAGGTGGGGCCAATTGATCCCACTCTTTTTACTAAGAAGGTCAAAGGGGAGTTGTTTGTATGCCAACTATATGTTGATGATATTATCTTTGGTTCCCCTAACAAAGCTTTCAATGAGGAATTTGCCGCTCTCATGACCTCCAAGTTCAAGATGTCTTCGATGGGAGAGTTGAAGTTCTTCCTTGGTTTTGATATCAAACAAAGAAGAGAAGGTACCTTCATCAACCGAGCCAAATATACTCAAGACATGCTAAAAAGATTCAAGCTAAGTGATTTCAAGCCCGCTTCTACTCCAATGCCTACCAAGTGCCAACTTGACATTGATCCCAATGGTAAAGCGGTGGATCAAAGGTATATCACTCCATGATTGGCTCCTTGCTTTACCTTTGTGCATCTAGACCGGATATCATGTTGAGTGTGGGAATGTGTGCATGGTTTCAAGCCGCACCAAAGGAAAGCCACTATGTGGCGGTCAAGCGAATCTTTCGATATTTGGCTCATACCCCAAACTTTGGCTTATGGTACCCAAGAGGGGAAAACTTCAAGCTTTAAGGATATACGGATTCCGATTGGGCGGGAGACAAAGTGGATAGGAAGTCCACTTCCGAAGGGTGCCAATTTCTTGGTTGCTCTTTGGTGAGTTGGTCTTCCAAGAAGCAAAGTTGTGTGTCTCTCTCGTCCACCGAAGCAGAGTATGTGGCGGTCGGTAGTTGTTGTGCACAACTCTTATGGATGAGGCCAACTTTAAAGGAATACAGTGTCATTTGTGACAAAGTGCC
This sequence comes from Triticum dicoccoides, assembly GCF_002162155.2. Taxonomy (NCBI): domain Eukaryota; kingdom Viridiplantae; phylum Streptophyta; class Magnoliopsida; order Poales; family Poaceae; genus Triticum; species Triticum dicoccoides. Next base: position 449,778,093 of record NC_041387.1, on the reverse strand, counting down.
TCTTTGGTGTGATAATGAAAGTGCCATCAAGATCTCTCTCAACCCGGTGCAACATTTCAAGACGAAGCATATTGAGATTAGGTATCACTTCATCCGGGATCATATTAGGCGAGGGGAGATCGAGCTCAAGTATGTCAACACTCATGATAACCTTGCAGATATTTTCACAAAGCCCTTGGATGAAGCAAGATTTCGCGAGTTAAGGCATGAGCTAAATATCATTGCTTCAAGCAATGTGACTTGAGCCCGTGCACACCCCTCCTCACTCAACTTGTTGTCTAGTTTAGTTGTAGGCATGGACATAGGGGGAGTGGTGTTCTCTCAATGAACTCTCCCTCCCCCCATTATGCATAAATTGATCTAGTCTTTCACATTAACCATTCTTGATGGTACTTGTGCTTCAAAGACAAGTTTTGGTCATGGACCCAAGGATAATTCTTCGCGGTGCCATACCAATTTACTCAAACATAGGTGGCTCTGGCCACCGCCCTTCCTTGGAGAAGGTGTGTCTCGTAGTTGGTCTTCGTTGTCGTGTGGCTTTCTCTTCTCCTTGGCGTGTTTGAGTCGGTGTTTGTGTTCGCCTTTCTCCTTTCTCTCTTGAGTTCTAGCACTTTCTTGGTTTACGGTACTACCGTGGCATGACACTCCAAAATTATAATTTGGTTTCTTATCAAAAACCTTGTGGTTTTCTTTGAAAAGAGGCCATTTAAAATTTTCTTTCAGAAAACCTTCCTCTTAAAAACTTCTTTTGCTTTGGCAAGGATTTTATTTTTTCAAACTTTGGTGTTTGATCTTTTGAAACCTCTTCTCTGTTGGTTCTCTCTCAAGTTTATTTTGGGAGTTTAATCTTTTTTTTAAAATGAAACTCTATGAAAAACTTGGGATTTTCATATCTTGAAGACCACCCATGACTTTGCATTTTTGCCCATGTGATAAAACCCCTCCAAAACCTCCCCTACTCCTTGTGATCAACCTAAGTTCTCTGTCCCAACTAATCCAAGCAAGTTTTGGATTTTATTCTAATTATTTTTCCTCTCAAATCAATTCTGAAAATTATTTGGAGCCTGAGTGATTTTCAAAGCAAGTACCCTTTTTCATTTGAGTTTTGACCTCAAACCAACTCTCTTGGATAGTCCTTTGTACCCACAACTCAGAACCATCTTGATCCACTCCTCCTCTTTTCAAATTTTTCAAAATTCAGTCTCTGCAAGTTTGGACCAGATTTGCCAAATTTGATGAAATTCATATCTACACTCCTCCAAAAATTCCACCAAAATTCAGGCAGCCTACTTGAGCAATGAGAAGCCACTCCACCAAAAATCAGCTCAAGGAAAAATCACCAGAGGCCAAATTCATTCTGTCGAACACCTTGCATGCACTGCTGCTGTTCAAAATTCAGAAAAATTCAGTTTCAGTGTCGTTTTCATCCGTCAGTTTCTATCACGCGTAGACAGTGCGCTTGGCTCGATGCTCGTAGCCCCTCCCTCTTGTCCGGAGCTTCACACGCGTGCGTGGAGCCTTCCTGGCGTCGGTGGCGCGCTGGCCCGCCCTCGCCGGCGTCTTCTGCAGCGTCGGGACCTCCCGTGGCGGCCGACAGAAGGCACACCACGGCAGAACGCCGTTCAGCACCGCCCAAAGCCCCTTGGCTCTCCGCGTGTCCCTGCCATGCCAGCGCACGCCCGTGGCACCGTCGCCGTGGCCCGGCAAGCACGGAACGTGCTCCCTGCCGCCGACGGGCCGCGCCACCCCCGTTCCGTCGAGCTCGCCCATAACACCAAATCCCAGCCCGTTTAGCACCTAGATGGGACCGGTGGACCTCAACGACGAAGCCCAAGCCCCTAATCCCATTGCACATCCCCGGCACCGCCGTAATCACTCGCCGGAGATCCCCGTTCACGGCAACCGCCTCGGGCCGCCTATAAAAAGGGCCCCCGAGCTCACCCTCGTGCACGCAGCATCACCACTCCTCACCAACGCCACGCCAGGCCACTAGGAGGACCTCAAGGAGGTCTCCTCCCCCAACTCCGGCCGCCCCGATCCGCCTCGGCCTCCACCACGATTCGCTTCGGTGAGGCCATCTCCGGTGCCCAAACCCCGTCCGTTACCCTCTCTAGCTACCAGGAGCCTAACCCCCTATTCAATTTGACCTCTGCAGCCCTCTCCGACGAGTCCCTCGACCACCCGAGCCGCTGTCCGCCGGAGCAAAGCTCGCCGTCGATGTGGTACTCGCCGGCGACCACCACCACCACCAACCGACGCGGAATGGCGCCCTGAGCACGGAGGCACCCTCCGACCCCCCTGCCTCGCCGTGGATCACCGCCGGCGACTACCGCGGCTCTCGGGCGCCGACGAGCTTCGTTCCCCCCCTTTTTGAAGTTTAAACCTGACGAGTGGGACCCCACTGTTAGCCTCTCTGCTCTCTCTATTGAAACGTTTTCTGGAAGCGCCTTCGGGCAAAGTACGTTTTCCGTTGGGGCTGGCGTAGTTTCTGCCGAAGCGTTTCTGTTTTTATAAGCTAGCCCCTGGAAACTTTCTGTTTCATTACAGATGAGTCCCTGGGCAAAAACCCTTATAACTTTTAAACAGTTGACTGATTCTTTCTCTGTTCTCTTTAAAATTTTGTCTAGTTTTTTATCAGATTTATTTGAAAAATATTTGGTATACTTTTTGTGCACCCCTTGGTATTTACGACAGTGCACGTATTTTCTTTATACCGTAGATACCGAAGGAGGTGACGGAGCCGCGAACTTCACCGAGCTAGGCTCCGACTACTCTGAACCAGGCAAGCATGTTTGAACTTTTGATATGATGAGTGTCTTGGCATGTTTTGCATTTAGTTAGTTTTATGGCATGTTGAGAAGCATATCGATGAACGTTATTTTATGCGATAATGAGCTAAGTGAGTTCGATGATCCATAAGTGGATGGATGTGAGTATGAATGGCAATGTGTTGGCATGAGGATGGGTGAGATGGCAGTGTTGTAGCATGCCAGTCTTATGCCAGACTATGTGACTTCAGTGTCAAACCGTATCGGTCCAGTTCCTCTCATTTCCTTCCCTGTACTACCACATGTTTTGCGCAAGGAATATGGTTTAGTAAGTTGCAAACCGCTTTTCTGGTACACACGAAAAGGAGAGGCCGTGATGATGGTTCCATGGCCCTGGATTAAAGCCAGTCATCCGGTCAGGGGGCATGGGTGTTTCCGGTTGGGACCGAGAGGGGGGCACCCCTTAGAGCGCGCGTATATAAATTTGATCCCATGCTATTCGAGATTGTGATCTCCCCGTCTCAAAAGTTTTTCTTGCACGATGTCTAGGGTGATTCCTAGCATCGAGAGGTAGGATGGGTATGTACTGGTTAGCTGTGTTTTCTTCGGAAATACCGTAAACGGAACTAGTCCTTCGTGACTACAGAAATCCGTTGGCTGTGGGAAAATTTTGTACAAACTCTGCATAGTCATATATTCCTCCAAATCATCTATTCCATGTCCAAATTCGTATTATCTTATCCTAATCAAAATGTCAGTTTTGATGGCAGAGACTCCGGTGATTCGCATGAGTGCTAATTCCGGTGAAATGATTATTCCTGTGGATGGACTAACCCATTTATTCTTATGAATTAAATGTTTATTATGAGTATATTTACTTGTGAATAAAAGCCCTTTCTGCGATGTCGCTCAGACGTCCGACTGTGGCATTGTTGTATTTTATTTTCCTTTAAAGCCCTTTCTGTGATGTCGCTCAGACGTCCGACTGTGGCATTGTTGTATTTTACTTTCTGTTAAAAGCCCTTTCTGTGATGTCGCCCCGACGTCCGACTGTGGCATTTCTTTTAAAGCCCTTTCTGTGATGTCGCCCCG
>NC_041387.1:449773351-449774223 GCF_002162155.2 Triticum dicoccoides | reverse complement strand
CGTATCGGTCCAGTTCCTCTCATTTCCTTCCCTGTACTACCACATGTTTTCCGCAAGGAATATGGTTTAGTAAGTTGCAAACCGCTTTTCTGGTACACACCAAAAAGGAGAGGCTGTGATGATGGTTCCATGGCCCTGGATTAAAGCCAGTCATCCGGTCAGGGGGCATGGGTGTTTCCGGTTGGGACCGAGAGGGGGGCACCCCTTAGAGCGCGCGTATATAAATTTGATCCCATGCTATTCGAGATTGTGATCTCCCCGTCTCAAAAGTTTTTCTTGGACGATGTCTAGGGTGATTCCTAGCATCGAGAGGTAGGATGGGTGTGTACTGGTTAGCTGTGTTTTCTTCCGAAATACTGTAAACGGAACTAGTCCTTCGTGACTACGGAAATCCGTTGGCTGTGGGAAAATTTTGTACAAACTCTGCAGAGTCATATATTCCTCCAAATCATCTATTCCATGTCCAAATTCGTATTATCTTATCCTAATCAAAATGTCAGTTTTGATGGCAGAGACTCCGGTGATTCGCATGAGTGCTAATTCCGGTTAAATGATTATTCCTGTGGATGGACTAACCCATTTATTCTTATGAATTAAATGTTTATTATGAGTATATTTACTTGTGAATAAAAGCCCTTTCTGCGATGTCGCTCAGACATCCGACTGTGGCATTGTTGTATTTTACTTTCTGTTAAAAGCCCTTTCTGTGATGTCGCCCCGACGTCCGACTGTGGCATTTCTTTTAAAGCCCTTTCTGTGATGTCGCCCCGACGTCCGACTGTGGCATTTCTTTTAAATCCCTTTCTGTGATGTCGCCCCGACGTCCGACTGTGGCATTTCTTTTTAAGCCCTTTCTGTGATGTCGCCCCGAC
>NC_041387.1:449664566-449773341 GCF_002162155.2 Triticum dicoccoides | reverse complement strand
GACGTCCGACCGTGGCATTTCTTTTAAAGCCCTTTCTGTGATGTCGCCCCGACGTCCGACTGTGGCATTTCTTTTAAAGCCCTTTCTGTGATGTCGCCCCGACGACCGACCGTGGCATTTCTTTTAAAGCCCTTTCTGTGATGTCGCCCCGACATCCGACTGTGGTATTTCTTTTAAAGCCCTTTATGTGGTGTCGCTAAGACGCCCGACTGTGGCATCATTTCCTTATATTTATTTGTTCACCTTTCGAGGCGTCGCTTCAGACACCCGATCGGTAGTTATTTATGTTTTGTTGGGATTTCAGGCGGACTACCGCCGTTTCCCTTTTACTTACCTTGTTATGCTAATTTTTGAATGTACATTGGTGAATTATTCATGACGCATCCATGCATGCATTTGTTATATCTTACGTCCGAACTGTCTTGCAAGTACTTTCAAAGTACTCACTGGCTTGTTGATTTGGCCAGATGCTGACGAAGGCGATCTCATGGATGAAGAGTTTGATAGCGAGTCCGACACCTAGAGGAGTCCCAGTCAGTCTCGTGCGACCCTGGATTTGGTCACTGTTTTATATCCGCTTCCGCTACCAAATAAATTCATCGAGCCTCACCTCGACGCTCGATGAGATGACAGACTTAGAGTCTTGTATTTCTCTCCCCGCTGTGTTTTTCCACCACCGCCCTATCCTCGAGTCAGTAGTATGCCTCCACACCACTGTGTCATGTCCGCCATTATGTATAATTATTGGCGTGCTTGTAATAATTTGGTTGAGCAACCGTAGTTCGACCCTGTAATATATTTTATGCTACTGGCTTATTGTATCAAGAATTTGTCTACCAGTGAGGAGGATTTCTCTCATACTGGACTCAAAAGATTGGTTTCTCAATAAATATTTTTATTGGAAAACCGGTCATGACAAGCTTGGTACCAGAGCCAGGCTGACTGTAGGAAGCCACTAGGTGCGATCGCTAATTGGTTATTAGCATGATAGAGCTAGGTTATATTTTTGCAATTGTAGTCATTTTCTGTCAGTCAGCATAAATTTATGATCTGACCATGCAGAATTTTTGCCTACTTTTGTAGATGGCCGACAACAGCTGCGAGTCTCAGACCTTCGCCAACGTGCCCGATGGGTTCGTCAAGCTTCTTTCCTTCATCGTTCAGGTCGCGATGGGGCCATCTGTGCGCCCAGTCTTCACACTCTGCCAGCACCGAGTCAACGACAGTCTGACTATGCACCAGGCCGCGGTGCAGTTCAAGGGAGGGCGTGGTGAGTTACGCCGCTTCTGGTTCGTGGGAAGGGCCATGCCTACGGAGAGGCATGCTATGCAGATGGCAGCCCGTGAGGCGATAGCTCGTCTCAGGAATGTCCTTCCCGTGATGAAGACTCGTCGTTACCGTTATCTTCCGTGCCATGTGCCTTACACCTGTCACTACGCATACTCCTGCCCCAGAGGAGAACGAGACGAGGCTTTTGAGATGCTCATTGAGTATCTCCGGGCCCTGGAGGCAGCTTTCGACAACCTGGTGGACGACTTCGTAGCTACCCGCATGGACTCAGTTCATGGCTGTGCTGCCAACAGGAGGGAGCTCCTACCCATCGCACCTCCACTGACTTTGGTCTCGTCCTCAGCATCTTTTACGCCTACTCGTCGCCTGCCTTCTACCGAAGAATTCAACCAAGTCATTGCACCTACTTCAGCGTGCACTGCACCACCCTTCGCGCCCACTCCTGTACGTGTTGCTCCGCCCCTGGCAACCGCTCCGTCCACTCTGCGCAACACTACACGTATGGAGCCCATTAGCGAGGAGGAAGTCGAGTCCCCAACCTCGCTACGCCTCGCCCTCGGCAGGGCAAAGGAGGTCGTCAACATCTCTGCCTGAGTACGCTTAGCTTCCATGTAATGTACCGCTTTGTAAGATATGTACATAGGTTGTGAGAAGTAGCCTGTTTGCGCATCATGTAGGATCTGGAGAAGTGCACTAGCCTAAATAACATGTCAGGATTATGTACGCATATCCTGAGTGATGTATTGTATAATTACCGCCCACGTGTAAGATATGTAATGAGCAGTCCTTCTCCGTGCACGAATCGATTTGTTTTTCTTAAGTAAGCTGAGTTATTTAATTCTATTTGCCAGCTTTATGCATTTATGGATTTGTTTTTGCGACTCTTTCCGCTTTTCTTATAAGTTTTACAAAAATATTTCCCCAGAGTGAAAAATGTCTCGTCCTTGGACTCGCTCCATGCCAATTCCACCAGAGGAAAATTATGATGCACCACCCAGCAACGAGTTCACTCAGGGACAATCAAACCAACAGGGCAGTGAATCGGCACTTTCACAAATGTGCCGCCTTTATGAGCAGAGTCAGCAACAACATCGGGAAATGATGAACCAAGTCATCAACATGGGAAATCATCATGGACAGTATCAGCAGCATTCCAAGTTATCTGAGCTACAGAAGACACGTCCTCAAACATTTTCTCACACTGACAAACCTCTTGAAGCCGAGGACTGGCTTCGAGATATGGAGAGAAAATTAATTATTGCAAAATGTTCAGACCCCGAAAAGGTATTGTATGCTCCGCACTATCTCACAGGAGCAGCCGCATCGTGGTGGGAGAATTTTCTGCACATGCATCCCAACGAAAATGACATAACCTGGGATGATTTCAAGGAAGGTTTCCGTGGTGCACACATTCCTAAGAGTATTATGAAAATCAAGAAGAGAGAATTCGATGACCTCAAACAAAGGAACATGACAGTGTCAGATTACAACAGTCAATTTACTCTATTGTCCTGCTACGCCAATGAAGAGCGTATGACTGAAATCAAGAATATGGAGAAATTCCTTGACGGTCTGGCGCCCGCGCTTAAATGCCAACTGGTCGTGCACACTTTTCCTGATTTTAAAACACTGGTAGACAAAGCCATTACTCTGGAAAATGAGAGACGCAGTCTGGAAGATATCCGCAAGCGAAAAAGGGACCAGACTAATCATGCTCGCAATCACCGAAGCAAGATAGATTTTCAAAAGGGTGGGACACACAAATTCTCATCCAATGTCTCACGCCCAATCAAGATTTCATGCAAGGGACAAGGAATTCACCTATCGCCCCGGCGTTACTTGTTACGCTTGTGGAGAAGAAGGGCACTATGCCAAACAGTGCCCCAAGCCAAGGAATTCAACCCCAAAGCCGAACAACGGCAACAATTCCGCGCCCAAGCGAAACAATTTCAATCCCAACAATAACCACAGGAAGGGTCATCTGAACCACGTAACCAAAGAGGAGGCACAAAATGCTCCGGATATCGTACTCGGTACGTTTCCTGTCAACACAATACCTGCAATGGTTTTGTTTGATTCTGGAGCTTCTCACTCTTTCATTTCAAAAAGTTTTGCTTTGCAAAATAATTTTTCGATGCTTCCCCTGGAGAAATCCATGACCATCAAGTCCCCTGGGATTCAGCAAGTTACTCAGAATTACTGTCAGAATGTGGTCATTGAGTTCGAAGGATTGGAGTTTCACGCAAATCTTATTGTGTTGGAAAATAAAGGACTGGATGTCATCCTAGGGATGGATTGGCTAACCACCAATAAGGGTTTTATCGACTGTTTCAACAGGACCGTAATTTTCACACACCACCAAGGGAAGACAATAAGAGTATCAGCCAAGGAAGGAAAAATACCCCGGCAACCGAGATTAAATAAGGTGGACGTTTCTGAGCTAAACAAGGTTCCAGTAGTGTGTGAATTTCCAGATGTATTCCCTGAAGAGCTACCAGGCATGCCACTAGACCGAGAAATAAAATTCCGCATTGAGCTAGCACCAGGAACCACTCCCATATACAAGAAACCATACAGAATGGCACCATCCGAGTTGATCGAGTTGAAGAAGCAAATAAAGGAATTACTGGAAAAGGGATACATTCGAGCCAGCTCCTCACCTTGGGGATCACCAATTTTATTTGCCAAAAAGAAGGATGGAACACTGAGATTGTGTATTGACTATCGAGCACTTAACATGGTCACAGTCAAAAACAAATACCTGATGCCAAGGATAAACGATTTGTTTGATCAACTCGCTCAGGCCAAGGTATTCTCAAAAATTGACTTAAGGTCAGGATACCATCAATTGAAGGTACGAACGGAAGATATCCCCAAAACTGCCTTCACCTCCAGATATGGACTGTACGAGTTCATAGTGATGCCATTTGGATTAACTAACGCCCCAGCATATTTTGTTCACCTCATGAACAAAGTATTTATGAAGTTTATGGACAAGTTCGTCGTGGTATTCATCGACGATATTCTGGTATACTCCAAGACACCAGAAGAGCACGCAGAACATCTCAGGATTGTGCTAGGAGAGCTAAGAAAACACCAATTGTATGCCAAGTTCAGCAAGTGCGAATTTTGGCTAAGACAAGTAGGCTTTCTAGGCCACGTGCTGACCCAAGACGGTATCGCAGTGGACCCAGAGAAAGTCAAGGTCGTACTTGGCTGGAAGTCACCAGCCAGCGTAACGGACATACGGAGTTTCTTGGGAATGGCAGGATATTACCGCAGATTTATTGAAGGATTTTCCACCATAGCCAAGCCTATGACACAGTTACTCAAGAAAGATAAGAAGTTTGAATGGACAGAAACCTGCGAGAAAAGTTTCCAAGAACTAAAATGGAAGCTAACGACAGCACCGGTATTAATTGTCCCCGACATACACAAGAATTTTGAAGTATATTGTGACGCATCCAGAAAGGGTCTCGGATGCGTGTTGATGCAGGAAGGCAAGGTTGTCGCCTACGCTTCAAGGCAACTTCGCAAGCATGAGGAAAATTATCCCACACATGACTTAGAAATGGCAGCAATTATTCATGCACTCAAGGAATTGAGGCATTTCTTACTTGGGAATCGATGTGAAATATATACGGATCACAAAAGTCTCAAATATATTTTCACACAGCCAGAACTAAACTTACGGCAACGACGTTGGTTGGAGTTAGTAAAGGATTATGATGTTGGTATCCATTACCATCCAGGGAAAGCAAATGTAGTGGCCGATACCCTTAGTCGGAACCCCAGCTCCGACGAAAACTATCTGCATAGCTTGAGGCCCGAATTCCATCAAGAATTTGCCAAGCTCAACTTGATAATGGTAGCAGAAGGCACCATATCAAACTTGGAAATACAACCCAACCTTGTGGAGAAAATTAAAGAAGCTCAGCCCGGTCACACCAGCATCGAAGGCATCAAAAGGAAGTTGAGTATGGGCAAGGCCTCGGAATTCGTCATAGACAAAGAAGGAATATTATGGTACGGAGAAAGGCTCTGCGTGCCAAACATAGAAGACCTTAAACAACAAATTTTAGCTGGAGCACACAACACTCCATATTCAATCCACCCTGGAGGAACCAAAATGTATAAAGGTATTCAGGAAAGATTTTGGTGGCACGGTATGAAGAGGGACATAGCCGCCTTCATTGCATGTTGCGACTCATGTCAACGCATAAAAGCTGAGCATCAGAGACCAGCCGGACTACTGCAACCTAACAAAATACCTGAGTGGAAATGGGATGAAATAGGGATGGATTTTATTGTCGGACTACCTCGGTCACAACACGGGAATGATGCCATATGGGTCATCACTGACAGGTTGACCAAAGTGGCACACTTTATTCCAGTGAAGACAACCTACAACACTCAGAGGCTTGCCAGGATTTATCTTTCCCGCATAGTTTGTCTGCACGGTGTCCCGAAGACTATAATATCCGACAGAGGCACTCAGTTCGTCTCAAGATTTTGGGAGCATTTACAACAGGCTCTGGGAACCCAACTAGCCTTCAGTACCGCATACCACCCACAGACTGATGGACAAACAGAACGCGTAAACTAGGTTTTAGAAGACATGCTGAGAGCATGTGTCCTCACATATGGAACCAGTTGGGAAGAAAGCCTGCCATACGCCGAGTTCGCGTATAACAATAGCTACCAGGCCAGCCTACAAATGGCACCATTTGAGGCTTTATACGGAGAAGATGTCGTACCCCGTTAAATTGGTCAGAGACCGGGGACAGCCGCATCTTCGGACCAGACATGCTTAGAGAAGCCGAGGAAAAGGTCAAGCTAATCAGAGACCGACTTAAGACCGCTCAAAGTCGACAGAAGAGTTATTATGATCAGAAACATCGTAGGGTCAGCTTTGAACCCGGTGAGTTCGTATACCTGAGAGTGTCCCCTATGAGAGGATTGCAACGATTTAAGATTAAAGGAAAATTAGCACCAAGATTCATTGGACCATTCTGCATAGTGGCACGAACAGGCATTGTAGCCTACCAGCTAGACTTACCCGAAGACTTGTCCGACATTCACGACGTGTTCCACGTCTCTCAGTTAAGGAAGTGCGTAAGCAACCCAGAGAAACAAGTATCCCATGAAAACATTGACGTGCAGCCAGACCTCACTTATTGGGAACGTCCCGTAAGAATATTAGAGGAGTCTGAAAGGAGGACCCGACAGAAGACCATCAAGTTTTTCAAAGTCCAGTGGAGCAATCACACCGACAGTGAAGCAACTTGGGAAAGCGAGGATTTTCTTCGGACAGAGCATCCACACTTATTTAAGGATCAGCTGAAATCTCGGGGACGAGATTTTTCCTAAAGGGGTAGGTGTTGTGACGCTCCAAAATTTTAATTTGGTTTCTTATCAAAAACCTTGTGGTTTTCTTTGAAAAGAGGCCATTTAAAATTTTCTTTCAGAAAACCTTCCTCTTAAAAACTTCCTTTGCTTTGGCAAGGATTTTATTTTTTCAAACTTTGGTGTTTGATCTTTTGAAACCTCTTCTCTGTTGGTTCTCTCTCAAGTTTATTTTGGGAGTTTAATCTTTTTTTTAAATGAAACTCTATGAAAAACTTGGGATTTTCATATCTTGAAGACCACCCATGACTTTGCATTTTTGCCCATGTGATAAAACCCCTCCAAAACCTCCCCTACTCCTTGTGATCAACCTAAGTTCTCTGTCCCAACTAATCCAAGCAAGTTTTGAATTTTATTCTAATTATTTTTCCTCTCAAATCAATTCTGAAAATTATTTGGAGCCTGAGTGATTTTCAAAGCAAGTACCCTTTTTCATTTGAGTTTTGACCTCAAACCAACTCTCCTGGATAGTCCTTTGTACCCACAACTCAGAACCATCTTGATCCACTCCTCCTCTTTTCAAATTTTTCAAAATTCAGTCTCTGCAAGTTTGGACCAGATTTGCCAAATTTGATGAAATTCATATCTACACTCCTCCAAAAATTCCACCAAAATTCAGGCAGCCTACTTGAGCAATGAGAAGCCACTCCACCAAAAATCAGCTCAAGGAAAAATCACCAGAGGCCAAATTCATTCTGTCGAACACCTTGCATGCACTGCTGCTGTTCAAAATTTAGAAAAATTCAGTTTCAGTGTCGTTTTCGTCCGCCAGTTTCTATCACGCGTAGACAGTGCGCTTGGCTCGATGCTCGTAGCCCCTCCCTCTTGTCCGGAGCTTCACACGCGTGCGTGGAGCCTTCCTGGCGTCGGTGGCGCGCTGGCCCGCCCTCGCCGGCGTCTTCTGCGGCGTCGGGACCTCCCGTGGCGGCCGACAGAAGGCACACCACGGCAGAACACCGTTCAGCGCCGCCCAAAGCCCCTTGGCTCTCCGCGTGTCCCTGCCGTGCCAGCGCACGCCCGTGGCACCGTCGCCGTGGCCCGGCAAGCACGGAACGTGCTCCCAGCCGCCGACGGGCCGCGCCACCCCCGTTCCGTCGAGCTCGCCCATAACACCAAATCCCAGCCCGTTTAGCACCTAAATGGGACCGGTGGACCTCAACGACGAAGCCCAAGCCCCTAATCCCACTGCACATCCCCGACACCGCCGTAATCACTCGCCGGAGATCCCCGTTCACGACAACCGCCTCGGGCCGCCTATAAAAAGGGCCCCCGAGCTCACCCTCGTGCACGCAGCATCACCACTCCTCACCAACGCCACGCCAGGCCACTAGGAGGACCTCAAGGAGGTCTCCTCCCCCAACTCCGGCCGCCCCGATCCGCCTCGGCCTGCACCACGATTCGCTCCGGTGAGGCCATCTTCGGTGCCCAAACCCCGCTCGTTACCCTCTCTAGCTACCAGGAGCCTAACCCCCTATTCAATTTGACCTCTGCAGCCCTCTCCGACGAGTCCCTCGACCACCCGAGCCGCCGTCCGCTAGAGCAAAGCTCGCCGTCGATGTGGTACTCGCCGGCGACCACCACCACCACCAACCGACGCGGAATGGCGCCCTGAGCACGGAGGTACCCTCCGATCCCCCTGCCTCGCCGTGGATCGCCGCCGGCGACCACCGCGGCTCTCGGGCGCCGACGAGCTTCGTTCCCCCCCTTTTTGAAGTTTAAACCTGACGAGTGGGACCCCACTGTCAGCCTCTCTGCTCTCTCTATTGAAACGTTTTCTGGAAGCGCCTTCGGGCAATGTACGTTTTCCGTTGGGGCTGGCGTACTTTCTGCCGAAGCGTTTTTGTTTTTATAAGCTAGCCCCTGGAAACTTTCTGTTTCATTACAGATGAGTCCCTGGGCAAAAACCCTTATAACTTTTAAACAGAAAAGTATTTTTGATTGATTCTTTTTCTGTTCTCTTTAAAATTTTGTCTAGTTTTTTATCAGATTTATTTGAAAAATATTTGGTATACTTTTTGTGCACCCCTTGGTATTTATGACAGCGCACGTATTTTCTTTATACCGTAGATACCGAAGGAGGTGACGGAGCCGCGAACTTCACCGAGCTAGGCTCCGACTACTCTGAACCAGGCAAGCATGTTTGAACTTTTGATATGATGAGTGTCTTGGCATGTTTTGCATTTAGTTAGTTTTATGGCATGTTGAGAAGCATATCGATGAACGTTATTTTATGCGATAATGAGCTAAGTGAGTTCGATGATCCATAAGTGGATGGATGTGAGTATGAATGGCAATGTGTTGGCATGAGGATGGGTGAGATGGCAGTGTTGTAGCATGCTAGTCTTATGCCAGACTATGTGACTTCAGTGTCAAACCGTATCGGTCCAGTTCCTCTCATTTCCTTCCCTGTACTACCACATGTTTTGCGCAAGGAATATGGTTTAGTAAGTTGCAAACCGCTTTTCTGGTACACACCAAAAGGAGAGGCCGTGATGATGGTTCCATGGCCCTGGATTAAAGCCAGTCATCTGGTCAGGGGGCATGGGTGTTTCCGGTTGGGACCGAGAGGGGGGCACCCCTTAGAGCGCGCGTATATAAATTTGATCCCATGCTATTCGAGATTGTGATCTCCCCGTCTCAAAAGTTTTTCTTGGACGATGTCTAGGGTGATTCCTAGCATCGAGAGGTAGGATGGGTGTGTACTGGTTAGCTGTGTTTTCTTCCGAAATACCATAAACGGAACTAGTCCTTCGTGACTACGGAAATCCGTTGGCTGTGGGAAAATTTTGTACAAACTCTGCAGAGTCATATATTCCTCCAAATCATCTATTCCATGTCCAAATTCGTATTATCTTATCCTAATCAAAATGTCAGTTTTGATGGCAGAGACTCCGGTGATTCGCATGAGTGCTAATTCCGGTGAAATGATTATTCCTGTGGATGGACTAACCCATTTATTCTTATGAATTAAATGTTTATTATGAGTATATTTACTTGTGAATAAAAGCCCTTTCTGCGATGTCGCTCAGACGTCCGACTGTGGCGTTGTTGTATTTTATTTTCCTTTAAAGCCCTTTCTGCGATGTCGCTCAGACGTCCGACTGTGGCATTGTTGTATTTTACTTTCTGTTAAAAGCCCTTTCTGTGATGTCGCCCCGACGTCCAACTGTGGCATTTCTTTTAAAGCCCTTTCTGTGATGTCGCCCCGACGTCCGACTGTGGCATTTCTTTTGAAGCCCTTTCTATGATGTCACCCCGACGTCCGACCGTGGCATTTCTTTTAAAGCCCTTTCTGTGATGTCGCCCCGACGTCCGACTGTGGCATTTCTTTTAAAGCCCTTTCTGTGATGTCGCCCCGACGTCCGACCGTGGCATTTCTTTTAAAGCCCTTTCTGTGATGTCGCCCCGACATCCGACTGTGGTATTTCTTTTAAAGCCCTTTATGTGGTGTCGCTAAGACGCCCGACTGTGGAATCATTTCCTTATATTTATTTGTTCACCTTTCGAGGCGTCGCTTCAGACACCCGATCGGTAGTTATTTATGTTTTGTTGGGATTTCAGGCGGACTACCGCCGTTTCCCTTTTACTTACCTTGTTATGCTAATTTTTGAATGTACATTGGTGAATTATTCATGACGCATCCATGCATGCATTTGTTATATCTTACGTCTGAACTGTCTTGCGAGTACTTTCAAAGTACTCACTGGCTTGTTGATTTGGCCAGATGCTGACGAAGGTGATCTCATGGATGAAGAGTTTGATAGCGAGTCCGACACCTAGAGGAGTCCCAGTCAGTCTCGTGCGACCCTGGATTTGGTCACTGTTTTATATCCGCTTCCGCTACCAAATAAATTCATCGAGCCTCACCTCGACGCTCGATGAGATGACAGACTTAGAGTCTTGTATTTCTCTCCCCGTTGTGTTTTTCCACCACCGCCCTATCCTCGAGTCAGTAGTATGCCTCCACACCACTGTGTCATGTCCGCCATTATGTATAATTATTGGCGTGCTTGTAATAATTTGGTTGAGCAACTGTAGTTCGACCCTGTAATATATTTTATGCTACTGGCTTATTGTATCAAGAATTTGTCTACCAGTGAGGAGGATTTCTCTCATACTGGACTCAAAAGATTGGTTTCTCAATAAATATTTTTATTGGAAAATCGGTCGTGACACGTGGTGCGCCACGGTACTACCCCCGGAGTTGGTGGGTCTCTGCCAAGTGCGTGGCCCTCCAGGGGCACGGTACTACCGCTACTTCCGCGGCAGAAATTTTTTACTACCGCTGAATGAGTGGTACTACCGCCGAGCGTGCAGTACTTCCGCCCGAGCAGTACTACCGCGATGACCCGCGGTACTTCCGCGCCCACGCGAGCGGGTGGGGGTTAAGAGCGGGATAGGGGGAGTTCTAACTCCCCCATACCCATTCTTCTATATTCCCCACCCCGTCTCTCTCTCTCCGGACCAAGAAAGGCGCCGGAGGCCTTCGCCGGATCTCTGTCTCCGGCCGCTCTCCTCGGATTCCGACCGGTGGGATCATTCCCCACCTCGACCTCTTGCCATGGACCCAGGTTTTTCCCCAAGTGCCTCTTCTTTTTGTCCTTCCTTGTGCTTTTAGGTTTTGGGGAGATGCATGTGGTGTTCTTGAGATTTTTGGCTGAATCTGTGCAAGTGGGATTCATTGTAGAGTGGTAGTGTAGTTCCATGCTCTTTGGATAGTCAAAATAGTTCCGTTTGATCAATGGTAGTACCGAAGTTGTCGTGCGGAGGTTCTAGATCCAGATCCGCGTCCTCTATGGCGGTTTTCAATCCGTGCGATACTACCGCTCCTCCTGGAGCGGTACTACCGCAGCCTCACCTGGATCTGACGCTCCGCGGTACTTCCGCACCTTGGTGCGGTACTACTGCTTGGCGTCCGGAAGTAAAAAATTACTTCCGCCCCAAGCGCGGTACTACTGTGCTACCCCGGCACAATACTACCGCGGCTGGAGCGGATGTAATTTGTTACTTCCGTAACCCTGCCCGGTACTACCATAGATTCATCCCACGCCCTTTTGCTTCGTCCAAATCGCATGTTTTTGTGTTTCTTTTGGTTTGGTTTTGATCCTTTTTGTTCCCGTGCGTGTCTTTGTGTCTTTGTGTCTAGGTGGTGGCTCCGGTTTTTCTCGTCGCTCGAATCCCAGCCGTGACACAGGGTCAAAGCGTCTGCGCAACCCAGATGATGTTCCAGAGGGGTCCTCTGCTGCTCCCCAACGCAGGACCAAGCACACCGCCAGCAAACAGAAGGAGCCCGTCATGGGCATGGATGAGATACCCCAGGCCGAGTTTGTCATTCGAAGGAAGATCAATCCATATGTGTCTCCCCGGGCTAGCACGCGAGGCAATGAACTCTTCTGGAACAAGTAGCAGAATCTGATATACATGGATGTGATCAAGGCCAAGCAGAATCACTATGTTGAAGTTTATTGGATTGACATGATTCACATGAGGCAGGAGAAGCACCGTGGGTACTTTGGAGAGGCCTTGGATCTTGTGGAGCAGTTCGGCATTGAACACATTCTCACCTTCCACAAGGATTTTGATCCAGAGATCATAGCACAGTTCTTTGCTTCGGTCCACTTCGGCGTCAATGAAGAAAGGACCATGACTTGGATGACTAATGGTTGACAGCTGTCTGCTACCTGGAAGGAGTTCATTGAGTTGCTTCTCATTCCCGATGAAGGACTCGACACGCAGTTGGAGTTCGCCCTCACGCCAATTCTGAGTCTGCCAACAAGAACAAGCTCATGTCATACCTTGTTGAGAAGTCGCTCCTCAACAAGAAGAAGGTGTGGGTGCTTAACCCCTTCCTTGACATCATGCATAGGCTCTTTCGGAACATGCTCTTCCCGCGCATTGGTGACATGGGATAGGTGCATGCTTACCTCGTTGACATGATGCTCCTTTGTGAGAAGGCCCGTCAGGCTCAAACTCAGCCACTTGGTGTCTCACATATCATGTGGTGTGAGCTTCAGTTCGCCGTGTTCAACCATAAGGTCCCCATCTATGGGCCTTACCTGTTTTACCTGATCTCCAAGACTTGGGAGAAGCTCCTTCCCAATGATGAGTTTAAAGCTCCAGACTGGATTCGTCATGAGCCCATCAAGCTACGCATCAAGCCCCAATGGGCTAACACCACCACTGCCGCTGAGGCTGCCAAGATGGCTGTGGATGAGGAGGAGATTGAGGAGGACGATGTTGTTGAGGACCGTTCCGCGTTCACGCCTCCCTTTGTTGAGCCCTCTTGGGCAAAGAAGCTGAAGAACAAGATGAAGAGGCTGTTCTGCATGCAGGTTCAGGGTCAGTACAAGGCCCATGTTGCTCAGAAGGAGAGTCGCCGTCGGGACATCAGGATCTTGAGGGCTTGCGGGGAGGATGTGGCCAGCGGCTCTGAGAAGCACATCACCCCAGAGACTTCCTGGATGGAGAAGCAGGGCTACAAGTGGACCGATTCAGAGGAGGAGTATGTTCCTGCTGTGGAGTCTGGCGACGACGAGTCGTTTTCCGCCTGAGCTACCACCTTTGTTGTAGGTGACCTCTCTGCCTTTTTGGTGTCTCGATGCCAAAGGGAGAGAGAGTGTAGGATTTGCATGCGTGTCGTGTGTTTTGTCGTTTGCGTTACTTTCCGTTGTTGAACTTGCTTGCTTTGGTTTGGTTGTGCTCGTGAGACTAAGTTTATCATATGGTGTAAGACATATGCACTCTATCGTATCTTATTTCCTATTGAGCTTGTGCTATATCATGCTATTCATGTTATGCTCATATCTACTATCTTGTTTAGTGTCAGCCTTACCATTGCAAGATATGCTTTGTTTTTAAAATATAGGGGGAGTGGTGATCCTAGTATTCGTGTCGTGCAGTCCAAAGCACTTTACTCTCTATCAAGAATCTAGGGGGAGCTCATCTATATTTTAGAGATGTGGGGTTTGCTTGTGATATATTCATCTCCTTTGTGCAAATCCCATATTGTCATCAATCCACCAAAAAGGGGGAGATTGTAAGGGCATTCTTGTCCCTAAGTAGTTTTGGTGATTGATGACAATTCCTTTGCGGACTAATCGTGTGTATTGAGCTTTTCAGATACATCACGACTAAACACAAGACGATGATGCCCCTCGAAGATTATTGAAGACGGGGTTTCTCTACGGTTCGGTTCGGTGGAGTTGAGTCGTAGGAGAGCCGTACTATTAAGAGGGGGTCCACTTTGGAAAGGTTTGGGTGGAATCTCACGTACACATTCCCTTTTGCACCGCCTTTCCTTGAGCTCCTTGGAGTGTTCCTCTGTCTCACCTTGTCTCTGCGATATGAAGGCCTCCGCCTTGCTCTTTTCAGGCTAGCGGTAGTACTACTCTTCTGAGCGGTACTACCGCAGGAGCCAGCAGTAGTACCGGGCTCCGACACGGTAGTACTGTAGGCACCCACGGTAGTACCGCTCCTCAGAGCGGTAGTACCGCGAGCTCTGGTCTGGCACCGCTGCTCTAGCGGTGGTAGGCGCGGATGTAATTTTTTACATCCGCGCTCCCCGTGGTAGTACCGTGCTGCGGCGCGGTAGTACCGTGGCACCAGGCCAGGTTCAGTAGCAGGAGCGGAGGTAGGGGCGGATGTAATTTTTTACATCCGCACCTTTCACGGTAGTACCGCACCCGTGGTCACAGTAGTTCCATGTCGGATTTTTGCACGACAATTTCTCAGCGGAGGTAGTCACGGATGTAATTTTTTACATCTGTGCCTACCGGGCCTGGCCTGCGGCTATCTTGCGGTAGTACCACATGGGGCCGCAGTAGTACCGCTCCTGCAGATCTACCGCGCCCTGTTAGTGCTCCTTTTGTCAGGTCTGGTCTCTGCCGTGCCCACGGTAGTACCGCGGTTCGCCACAGTAGTACTGCAGGCCCATGCGGTAGTACCGCGCCTGTGGTGCGGTAGTTCCGTAGGTCGTGGGCTGAGTGGTGGGTAACGGTTGGATTTGTCCCCCCACTATAAAAAGGGGTATTCTTCTCCAAGAAGACACACCTCTTCCAACCCTAAACTCCATTGTTGCTCCAAGCTCCATTTTCGGCCGATCTCTCTCCCTAGCCAATCAAACTTGTTGATTTGCTCGGGATTGGGTGACAAGGCCCCGATCTACACTTCCACCAAGAGATATTCGATTCCCCCCACTAATCCCTAGCGGATCTTGTTACTCTTGGGTGTTTGATCACCCTAGACGGTTGAGGTCACCTCGGAGCCATAGTCCATTGTGGTGAAGCTTCATGGTGTCGCTGGGAGCCTCCGATTAAGTTGTGGAGATTGCCCCAACCTTGTTTGTAAAGGTTCGGTCACCGCCTTCAAGGGCACCAATAGTGGATTCATGGCATCTCGCATTGTGTGAGGGCGTGAGGAGAATACTGTGGCCCTAGTGGCTTCTTGGGGAGCATTGTGCCTCCTCATCGCTCTAACGGAGACGTACTTCCCTTCAAAAGGAAGGAACTTCGGTAACACATCCTCGTCTCCACCGGCTCCACTCTTGGTTATCTCGCACCTTTACTTTTGCAAGCTTACTTGTGTTGTATCCATTGCTTGCTTGTGTGCTTGTTGTAATTGCATCATATAGGTTGTTCACCTAGTTGCATATCTAGACAACCTACTTTGATGCAAAGTTTAAATTGGTAAAGAAAAGCTTAAAAATTGTTAGTTGCCTATTCACCCCCCTCTAGTCAACTATATCGATCCTTTCACATAGCAACAAGAAGGGGAGAGTGTGTCCACGTACCCTCGTAGACCGAAAGTGGAAGAGTTAGGTTAACGCGGTTGATGTAGTCGAACGTCTTCACAATCCAACCGATCCAAGTACGGAACATACGGCACCTCCGTGTTCAGCACACGTTCAGCTTGATGACGTCCCTCGAACTCTTGATCCAGCAGAGGGTCGAGGGAGAGTTTTGTCAGCACGACAGCGTGGTCACGATGTTGATGATGTGATTTGCGCAGGGCTTTGCCTAAGCACTACAATGCTATGACCGGAGGAGTAAACTGTGGAGGGGGGCACCGCACATGGCAAAGAGAACAATTGATGTGCCTATGGGGTGCCCCTTGCCCACGTATATAAAGGAGGGGAGGAGGGGGCGGCCAGCCTAGAGGGGCGCGCCAAGGGGGGAGTCCTACTAGGGCTCCCAGTCCTAGTAGGATTCCCCCTTCCTTTCCAGAGAAGGGGGGAAGGGGAAAGAGGTGGAGGAGAAGAAGGAAAGGGCGGCCGCGCCCCCACCCCAAGTCCAATTCAGTTTAGGCCTGGGGGGGTGCATGCCACCACTTGGCCGCCGGCCTCCTCTCTCCACTAGGGCCCATGAAGGCCCAATAGTCCCCCGGGGGGTTCCGGTAACCTCCCGGTACTCCGAAACTTATCTGATACTTCCCGAAACCAATCCGGTGTCCGAATGTAACGTTACAATATATCAATCTTTACCTCTTGACCATTTTGAGACTCCTCGTCATGTCCGTGATCTCATCCGGGACTTCGAACAAAACTTCGGTCACCAAAACACATAACTCATAATACGAATTGTCATCGAACGTTAATCGCGTGGACCCTACGGGTTCGAGAACTATGTAGACATGACCGGGACACATCTCCGATCAATAACCAATAGCGGAACCTAGATGCTCATATAGGTTTATACATATTCTACGAATATCTTTATCGGTCAAACCGCACAACAACATACGTTGTTCCCTTTGTCCTCGGTATGTTACTTGCCCGAGATTCGATCGTCGATATCATCATACATAGTTCAATCTCATTACTGGCAAGTCTCTTTACTCGTTTTGTAGTGCTTCATCCCACAACTAACTCATTAGTCACATTGCTTGCAAGGCTTATAGTGATGATCATTACCGAGAGGGCCCAGAGATACCTCTCCGATACACGGAGTGACAAATCCTATTCTCGATCTATGAGAGCATCTTTATAATCACCCAGTTACGTTGTGATTTAAATGAATAACTGTCTCGCATCAAACAAGATCCAAATATAATGTTCATGCTCAACGCTGGCACCAAATAACAATTATTCAGGTCTAAAACTAATCCCGAAGGTAGATGTAGAGGTAGCGCGCCGACGGCGATCACATCAACCTTGGAACCATTTCCGACACGCATCGTCACCTCTTTGTTTAATCTGTAACCCCTGTTTCGAGTTGCAAATATGAGCAACAGAACCAGTATCAAATACCCAGGCTCTACTATGAGCATTAGTAAGGTACACATCAATAACATGTATATCAAATATACCTTTCACTTTGCCATCCTTTTTATCCGCCAAATACTTGGGGTAGTTCCGCTTCCAGTGACCAGTCCCTTTGCAGTAGAAGCACTCAGTTTCGGGCTTAGATCCAGACTTGGGTTTCTTCCCGGGTGTAGCAACTTGCTTGCCATTCTTCTTGAAGTTACCCTTCTTCCCTTTGCCCTTTTTCTTGAAACCAGTGGTCTTGTTAACCACCCACACTTGATGCTCCTTCTTGATTTCTACCTCCGCAACCTTTAGCATTGCGAAGAGCTCGGGAGTAGTCTTTTCCATCCCTTGCATATTGTAGTTCATCATGAAGCCTTTATAGCTTCGTGGCAGTGATTGAACAACTTTGTCAATGACACTATCATCAGGAAGATTAACTCCCAGTTGAGTCAAGTGGTTATGGTACCCAGACATTCAGAATATGTGTTCACTAACAGAGCTATTCTCCTCCATCTTGCAGCTATAGAACTTGTTGGAGACATCATATCTCTCAACTCGGGCATTTGCTTGAAATATTAAATTCGACTCTTGGAACATCTCATATGCTCCATGTGAAGGAAATATGCCCTAGAGGCAATAATAAAGTTATTATTTATTTCCTTATTTCATGATAAATGTTTATTATTCATGCTAGAATTGTATTAACCGGAAACATCATACATGTGTGAATACATAGACAAACATAGGGTCACTAGTATGCCTCTACTCGACTAGCTCGTTGAATCAAAGATGGTTAAGTTTCTTAGCCATAGACATGAGTTGTCATTTGATTAACGGGATCACATCATTAGAGAATGATGTGATTGACTTGACCCATTTCGTTAGCTTAGCACTTGATCATTTAGTATGTTGCTATTGCTTTCTTCATGACTTATACATGTTCCTATGACTATGAGATTATGAAACTCCCGTTTACCGTAGGAACACTTTGTGTGCTACCAAACGTCACAACGTAATTGGGTGATTATAAAGGAGCTCTATAGGTGTCTCCGAAGGTACATGTTGAGTTGGTGTATTTCGAGATTAGGATTTGTCACTCCGATTGTCGGAGAGGTATCTCTGGGCCCTCTCGGTTATACACATCACTATAAGCTTTGCAAGCAATGTGACTAATGAGTTAGTTGCGGGATGATGCATTACATAACGAGTAAAGAGACTTGCCGGTAATGAGATTGAACTAGGTATTGAGATACCGACGATCCAATCTCGGGCAAGTAACATACTGATGACAAAGGGAACAACGTATGTTGTTATGCGGTTTGACCGATAAAGATCTTCCTAGAATATGTGGGAGTCAATATGAGCATCCAGGTTCCGCTATTGGTTATTGACCGCAGACGTGTCTCGGTCATGTCTACATAGTTCTCAAACCCGTAGGGTCCGCACGCTTAAAGTTCGGTGACGATCGGTATTATGAGTTTATGTATTTTGATGTACCGAAGGTAGTTCGGAGTCACGGATGAGATCGGGGACATGAAGAGGAGTCTCCAAATGGTCGAGACATAAAGATCGATATATTGGACGACTATATTCGTACTTCGGAAAGGTTCCGAGTGATTCGGGTACTTTTCGGAGTACCGGAGAGTTACGGGAATTCGTCGGGGAGTATATGGGCCTTATTGGGCCATACGGAAATAGAGGAGAGAGGCCAAAAGGCAGGAGGCGCGCGCCCCCCCTCTGGTCTGAATTGGACAAGGGGTGCAGCCCCCTTTTCCTTCTCCCTCCCCCCCTCTTTCCTTCTCTCCTACTCCAGAAAGGAAAGGGGAATCCTACTAGGATTTAGGAGTCCTAGTAGGACTCCCCACACTTGGCGCGCCCTCCTCTAGGGACGGCCTATCCCTCCCTCCTTTATATATGGGGGCTGGGGGCACCTCTAGACATAACAATTGATCTCTTGATCTCTTAGCTGTGTGCGGTGCCCCCCTCCACCATATTCCACTTCGGTAATATCGTAGCGGTGCTTAGGCGAAGCCCTGCGTCGGTAGCATCATCAACACTGTCATCATGCCGTCGTGCTGACGGAACTCTCCCACAACGCTCTGCTGGATCGGAGTTCGTGGGACATCATCGAGTTGAACGTGTGCTGAACTCGGAGGTGCCGTACATTCGGTACTTGATCGGTCGGATCGTGAAGACGTACAACTACATCAACTGCGTTGTGCTAACGCTTCCGCTTTCGGTCTACGAGGGTACATGGACAACACTCTCCCCTCTCATTGCTATGCATCACCATGATCTTGCGTGTGCGTAGGAATTTTTTTGAAATTACTACGTTTCCCAACAGTGGTATCAGAGCCTGGTTTGATGCGTAGATGTTATATGCACGAGTAGAACACAAGTGAGTTGTGGGCGATACAAGTCATACTGCTTACCAGCATGTCATACTTTGGTTCAGCGGTATTGTTGGATGAAGCGGCCCGGACCGACATTACGCGTACGCTTACGCGAGACTGGTTCTACCAACGTGCTTTGCACACAGGTGGTTGGCGGGTGTCAGTTTCTCCAACTTTAGTTGAACTGAGTGTGGCTACGCCTGGTCCATGAGAAGGTTAAAACAACACTAACTTGACGAACTATCTTTGTGGTTTTGATGCGTAGGTAAGAACGGTTCTTGCTCAGCCCGTAGCAGCCACGTAAAACTTGCAACAACAAAGTAGAGGATGTCTAACTTGTTTTTGCAGGGCATGTTGTGATGTGATATGGTCAAGACGTGATGCTATATTTTATTGTATGAGATGATCATGTTTTGTAACCGAGTTATCGGCAACTGGCAGGAGCCATATGGTTGTCGCTTTATTGTATGCAATGCAATCGCCCTGTAATTGCTTTACTTTATCACTAAGCGGTAGCGGTAGCGATAGTCGTAGAAGCAATAGGTGGCAAAACGACAACAATGCTATGATGAAGATCAAGGTGTCGCGCCAGTGACGATGGTGATCATGACGGTGCTTCGGAAATGGAGATCACAAGCACAAGATGATGATGGCCATATCATATCACTTATATTGATTGCATGTGATGTTTATCCTTTATGCATCTTATTTTCCTTTGATTGACGTTAGCATTATAAGATGATCTCTCACTAAATTTCAAGGTATAAGTGTTCTCCCTGAGTATGCACCGTTGTGAAAGTTCTTCATGATGAGACACCACGTGATGATCGGGTGTGATAGGCTCTACATTCAAATACAACGGGTGCAAAACAGTTGCACACGCGGAATACTCAGGTTAAACTTGACGAGCCTAGCATATATAGATATGGCCTCAGAACACTGAGACCGAAAGGTCGAGTGTGAATCATATAGTAGATATGATCAACATAGTGATGTTCACCATTGAAAACTACTCCATCTCACATGATGATCAGACATGGTTTAGTTGATTTGGATCACGTGATCACTTAGATGATTAGAGAGATGTCTATCTAAGTGGGAGTTCTTAAGTAACGTGATTAATTGAACTTTAATTTATCATGAACTTAGTCCTGATAGTATTTTGCAAATTATGTTGTAGATCAATAGCTCGCGTTATTGCTTCCCTATGTTTATTTTGATATGTTCCAAGAGAAAAATATGTTGAAAGATGTTAGTAGCAATGATGTGGATTGGATCTGTGATCTGAGGATTATCCTCATTGCTGCACAGAAGAATTATGTCCTTGATGCACCATTAGGTGACAGACCTAATGCAGGAGTAGATGCAGACGTTATGAACGTTTGGCTAGCTCAATATGATGACTACTTGATAGTTTAGTGCACCATGCTTAACGGCTTAGAATCGGGACTTCAAAGACGTTTTGAACGTCATGGACCATATGAGATGTTCCAGGAGTTGAAGTTAATATTTCAAGCAAATACCCGAGTTGAGAGATATGAAGTCTCCAACAAGTTCTATAGCTAAAAGATGGAGGAGAATTGCTCAACTAGTGAGCACGTGCTCAGATTGTCTGGGTACTACAATTACTTGAATCAAGTGGGAGTTAATCTTCCAGATAATATAGTGATTGACAGAGTTCTCTAGTCACCATCGCCAAGTTACTAGAACTTCGTGATGAACTATAGTATGCAAGGGATGATGAAAATGATTCCCGAGCTCTTCGTGATGTTGAAGTCGACGAAGGTAGAAATCAAGAAAGAGAATCAAGTGTTGATGATTGACAAGACTACTAGTTTCAAGAAAAGGGCAAAGGGAAAAAAGGGAACTTCATGTAGAATGGCAAGCAAGTTGTCACTCCCATGAAGAAGCCCAAAGCTGGACCAAAGCCTGAAACTGAGTGCTTCTACTGCAAAGGAAATGGTCACTGGAAGCGGAAATGCCCTGAATATTTGGTAGATAAGTAGGATGGCAAAGTGAACAAGGGTATATTTGATATACAGGTGATTAATGTGTACCTTACTAGTGTTTATAGTAGCCCTGGGTATTTGATACTTGTTCGATTGCTAAAAATTAGTAACTCGAAACAGGAGTTATAGAATAAACAAAGACTAGTTGAGGGTGAAGTTGAAGGAAATATGCCCTAGAGGCAATAATAAAGTTATTATTTATTTCCTTATATCATGATAAATGTTTATTACTCATGCTAGAATTGTATTAACCGGAAACATGATACATGTGTGAATACATAGAAAAACTTAATGTCACTAGTATGCCTCTACTTGACTAGCTCATTAATCAAAGATGGTTATGTTTCCTAACCATAGACATGTGTTGTCATTTGATTAACGGGATCACATCATGAGGAGAATGATTTGATTGACTTGACCCATTCCGTTAGCTTAACACTTGATCGTTTAGTATGTTGCTATTGCTCTCTTCATGACTTATATATGTTCCTACAACTATGAGATTATGCAACTCCTGTTTACCGGAGGAACACTTTGTGTGCCACCAAATGTCACAATGTAACTGGGTGATTATAAAGGAGCTCTACAGGTATCTCCAAAGGTACATGTTGAGTTGGCGTATTTCGAGATTAGGTTTTGTCACTCCGATTGTCGGAAAGGTATCTCTGGGCCCTCTCGGTAATGCACATCACTATAAGCCTTGCAAGCAATGTAACTAATGAGTTAGTTACGGAATCATGCATTACATAATGAGTAAAGAGACTTGCCGGTAACGTGATTGAACTAGGTATTGAGATACCGATGATCGAATCTCGGGCAAGTAACATACCGATGACAAAGGGAACAACGTATGTTGTTATGCGGTTTGACCGATAAAGATCTTCGTAGAATATGTAGGAGCCAATATGAGCATCCCGGTTCCGCTATTGGTTATTGACCGGAAACGTGTCTCGGTCATGTCTACATAGTTATCGAACCCGTAGGGTCCGCACGCTTAAGGTTTCGATGACAGTTATATTATGAGTTTATGAGTTTTGATGTACTGAAGGTTGTTCGGAGTCCCGGATGTGATTATGGACATGACAAGGAGGCTCGAAATGGTCGAGACATAAAGATTGATATATTGGACGACTATATTTGGACACCGAAAAGGTTCCGGGTGAGATTGGGACAATACCGGAGCTCCGGGAGGTTATCGGAACCCCCCGGGAGGTATATGGGCCTTAGTGGATAGGAGGGGAAAGGAGCAAGGGAGGGGGCACCTGTTGGGGAACGTAGTAATTTCAAAAAAAATTCCTACGCACACGCAAGATCATGGTGATGATATAGCAACGAGGGGAGAGTGTTGTCTACGTACCCTTGTAGACCGAAGCGGAAGCGTTGACGCAATGTAGAGGAAGTAGTCGTACGTCCTCCGGTTCAACCGATCCAAGTACCGTTACTCCGGCACCTAATAGTTCTTGACACGCGTACAGCTCGATGACGCACCCTCGATCTCCGATCCAGCAGAGGCGCCGAGGGGGAGTTCTGTCAGCACGACGGCGTGGTGACGATCTTGATATTCTCCTGTTACAGGGCTTCGCCTAAGCACCGCTACAA
Source organism: Triticum dicoccoides (assembly GCF_002162155.2). Classification (NCBI taxonomy): domain Eukaryota; kingdom Viridiplantae; phylum Streptophyta; class Magnoliopsida; order Poales; family Poaceae; genus Triticum; species Triticum dicoccoides. The sequence continues at coordinate 449,750,401 of NC_041387.1, read as the reverse complement.
TATGACCGAGGTGTAATATCGTGGAGGGGGGCACCGCACACGGCTAAGGAACGATCAATGATCAACTTGTGTGTTCTAGGGTGTCCCCCTACCCCCGTATATAAAGGAGGGAGGGAGGAGGTGGCCGGCCCTAGGGGGGGCGCGCCATGAGGAGGGGGAAACCTACTCCAAGTAGGTTTCCCTCTCTTTTCCTTATCTTATTTGGAGGGGGAAGGAAAGAGTACTAGTATTAGGAAGTAGTACTAGTAGTAGTAATAGGAAGAGTGGGAAGGAGAAAGGAAAGGGGGGGCCGGCCCCCTTCCCCAATTCGGATTGGGCTTGGGGGGGCGCGCCCCCTTCCCTTGCTCCTTCTCTCTTCCTCCTACATGGGCCCAATAAGGCCCATATACCTCCCGGGGGGTTCCGGTAACCTTCCGGGGCTCCAAACTTCTCCGGAACCTTTCCGGTGTCCAAATATATCCGTCCAATATATCAATCTTTATATCTCGACCATTTCGAAACTCCTCGTCATGTCCGTAATCATATCAGGGACTCCGAACAACCTTCGGTACATCAAAATACATAAACTCATAATATAACTGTCATCGAAACCTTAAGCGTGCGGACCCTACGGTTCGAGAACGATGTAGACATGACTGAGACACATCTCTGGTCAATAACCAATAGCGGGACCTGGATGCCCATATTGGTTCCTACATATTCTACGAAGATCTTTATCGGTCAAACCGCATAACAACATACGTTGTTCCCTTTGTCATCGGTATGTTACTTGCCCGAGATTCGATCGTCGGTATCCAATACCTAGTTCAATCTCGTTATCGGCAAGTCTCTTTACTCATTACGTAATGCATCATCCCGCAACTAACTCATTAGTCACATTGCTTGCAAGGCTTATAGTGATGTGCATTACCGAGAGGGCCCAGAGATACCTCTCCGACAATCGGAGCGACGAAACCTAATCTCGAAATACGCCAACCCAACATGTACCTTTGGAGACACCTGTAGTACTCCTTTATAATCACCCAGTTACGTTGTGACGTTTGGTAGCACCCAAAGTGTTCCTCCGGTAAACGGGAGTTGCATAATCTCATAGTTACAGGAACATGTATAAGTCATGAAGAAAGCAATAGCAACATACTAAATGATCAAGTGCTAGGCTAACGGAATGGGTCATGTCAATCACATCATTCTCCTAATGATGTGATCCCGTTAATCAAATGACAACTCTTTTGTCCATGGCTAGGAAACTTAACCATCTTTGATTCACGAGCTAGTCAAGTAGAGGCATACTAGTGACACTATGTTTGTCTATGTATTCACACATGTATTATGTTTCCGGTTAATACAATTCTAGCATGAATAATAAACATTTATCATGATATAAGGAAATAAATAATAACTTTATTATTGCCTCTAGGGCATATTTCCTTCAGTCTCCCACTTGCACTAGAGTCAATAATCTCACATCGCCATGTGATTTAGCATAAATATTCACATCTATATGTGATTAATACCCATAGTTCACATCGTCATGTGATCAACACCCAAAGGGTTTACTAGAGTCAATGATCTAGTTCACATCGCTATGTGATTAACACCCAAAAGAGTACTAAGGTATGATCATGTTTTGCTCGTGACAGAAGCTTAGTCAACGGGTCTGCCATATTCAGAGCCGTATGTATTTCGCAAATATTCTATGTCCACAATGCTCTGCACGGAGCTACTCTAGCTAATTGCTCCCACTTTCAATATGTATCCAGATTGAGACTTAGAGACATCTGGATTGGTGTAAAAGCTTGCATCATTGTAACTTTTACGACGGGCTCTTTTATCACCTCCATAATCGAGAAACGTCTCCTTAGTCCTCACTAAGGATATTCTTGACCCATGTCGAGTGATCTACTTATTAGATCAAAATTGTATTCCACAGAGCAAGGTATACAATAGGTCTGGTTCACAGCATAGCATACTTTATAGAACCTATGACTGAGGCATAGGGAATGACTTTTCATTCTCTTTCTATTTTCTGCAATGGTCAGGTCTTGAGTCTTACTCAACTTCACACCTTGTAACACAGGCAAGAACTCCTTCTTTGACTGTTCCATTTTGAACTATTTCAAAAATTTATCAAGGTATGTACTCATTGAAAAAAAAATTGTCAAGCGTCTTGATCTATCTATATAGATCTTGATGCTCAATGTGTAAGCAGCTTCACCGAGGTCTTGCTTTGAAAAACTCTTATTCAAGTATCCTTTCATGCTATCCAGAATTTCCATATCATTTCCAATTAACAATATGTCATCCACATATAATATTAGAAATGCTACAGAGCTCCCACTCACTTTCTTGTAAATACAGGCTTCTTCAAAAGTCTGTATAAAACCATATGCTTTGATCAACTCATCAAAGCATATATTCCAACTCCGAGATGCTTGCACCAGTCCATAGATGGATCGCTGGAGCTTGCACAATTTGTTAGCACCTTTAGGATTGACAAAACCTTCTGGTTGCATCATATATAACTCTTCTTTAAGAAAACCATTAAGGAATGCAGTTTTGTTTATCCATTATCCAGATTTCATAAAATGCGGCAATTGCTAACATGATTCAGATAGACTTAAGCATAGATACGAGTGAAAAGCTCTCATCGTAGTCAACACCTTGAACTTGTCGAAAACCTTTTGCGACAATTCTAGCTTTGTAGATAGTAACACTATCAGCGTCCGTCTTCCTCTTGAAGATCCATTTAATCTCAATGTCTCGCCGATCATTGGGCAAGTCAATCAAAGTCAATACTTTGTTTTCATACATGGATCTTATCTCAGATCTCATAGCCTCAAGCCATTTTGCGGAATCTGGGCTCATCATCGCTTCCTCATAGTTCGTAGGTTCGTCATGGTCTAGTAACATAACTTCCAGAACAGGATTACCGTACCACTCTGGTGCGGATCTTACTCTGTAAGACCTACGAGGTTCTGTAGTAACTTAATCTGAAGTTTCATGATCATCATCATTAACTTCCTCACTAATTGGTGTAGTAGTCACAGGAACAGATTTCTGTGATGAACTTATTTCCAATAAGGGAGCAGGTACAGTTAACTCATCAAGTTCTACTTTCCTCCCACTCACTTCTTTCGAGAGAAACTTCTTCTCTAGAAAGGATCCATTCTTGGCAACGAATGTTTTGCCTTCTGATCTGTGATAGAAGGTGTACCCAACAGTTTCCTTTGGGTATTCTATGAAGACGCACTTCTCCGATTTGGGTTCGAGCTTATCAAGTTGAAAACCTTTTTTCATATAAGTATCGCAACTCCAAACTTTAAGAAACGACAACTTTGGTTTCTTGCGAAACCACAGTTCATAAGGCATCGTCTCAACGGATTTTGATGGTGCCCAATTTAAAGTGAATGCAGCTGTCTCTAATACATAACCCCAAAACGATAGCGGTAAATCGGTAAGAGACATCATAGATTGCACTATATCCAATAAAGTACTTGTTATGACGTTCGGACACACCATTAAGCTGTGGTGTTCCAGGTGGCATGAGTTTGTGAAACTATTCCACATTGTTTTAATTGAAGACCAAACTTGTAACTCAAATATTTGTCTCCGCGATCAAATTGCAGAAACTTTATTTTCTTGTTACGATGATTTTCCACTTCTCTCTGAAATTCTTTGAACCTTTCAACTATTTCAGACTTATGTTTCATCAAGTAGATATACTCATATCTGCTCAAATCATCTTGTGAAGGTCAGAAAATAACGATACTGGCCACGAGCATCAACACTCATTGGATCGCATACATCGGTATGTATTATTTCCAATAAGTTAGTAGCTTGTTCCATTGTTCCGGAGAACGGAGTTTTAGTCATCTTGCCCAAAAGGCACGGCTCACAAGCATCAAATGATTCATAACCAAGTGATTCCAAAAATCAATCTTTTATGGAGTTTCTTCATGCGCTTTACACCAATATGACCTAAACGGCAGTGCCACAAATAAGTTGCACTATCATTATTAACTTTACATCTTTTGGTTTCAATATTATGAATATGTGTATCACACGATCGAGATCCAACAAACCATTTTCATTGGGTGTATGACCATAGAAGGTTTTATTCATGTAAATAGAACAATAATTATTCTCTAACTTACATGAATAACCGTATTGCAATAAACATGATCAAATCATATTCATGCTCAACGCAAACGCTAAATAACATTTATTTAGGTTCAACACTAATCCCGAAAGTATAGGGAGTGTGCGATGATGATCATATCAATCTTGGAACTACTTCCAACAATCATCCTCACCTCACCCTCAACTAGTTTCTGTTTATTCTGCAACTCCCGTTTCGAGTTACTACTCTTAGCAACTGAACTAGTATCAAATACCAAGGGGTTGCTATAAACACTAGTAAAGTACACATCAATAGCATGTATATCAAATATACCTATGTTCACTTTGCCATCCTTCTTATCCGCCAAATACTTGGGGTAGTTCCACTTCCAGTGACCAGTCCCTTTGCAGTAGAATCACTTAGTCTTAGGCTTAGGTCCAGACTTGGGCTTCTTCACTTGAGAAGCAACTTGCTTGCTGTTCTTCTTGAAGTTCCCCTTCTTCCCTTTGCCCTTTTTCTTGAAACTAGTGATCTTGTCCACCATCAACACTTTGATGTTTTTCTTTGATTTCTACCTTCGCCGATTTTTGCATCGCGAAGAGCTTGGGAATTTGTTTTCGTCATTCCTTGCATTATAGTTCATCATGAAGTTCTACTAACTTGGTGGTGGTGACTAGAGAATTCTGTCAATCACTATCTTATCTGGAAGATTAACTCCCACTTGATTCAAGCGATTGTAGTATCCAGACAATCTGAGCACACGCTCACTAGTTGAGCGATTCTCCTCCATCTTTTAGCTATAGAACTTGTTGGAGACTTCATATCTCTCAACTCGGGTATTTGCTTGAAATATTAACTTCAATTCCTGGAACATCTCATATGGTCCATGATGTTCAAAACATCTTTGAAGTCCCAATTCTAAGCCATAAAGCATGGTGCACAAAACTATCAAGTAGTCATCATATTGAGCTAGCCAAACGTTCATAACGTCTGCATCTGCTCCTGCAATAGGTCTGTCACCTAGTGGTGTATTAAGGACATAATTCTTCTGTTCAGCAATGAGGATAAACCTTAGATCACGGATCCAATCCGCATCATTGCTACTAACATTTTTCAACACAATTTTCTCTAGGAACATATCAAAATAAACATATGAAAACAACAATGCAAGCTATTGATCTTACAACATAATTTGCAAAATACTACCAGGACTAAGTTCATGATAAATTTAAGTTCAATTAATCATATTACTTAAGAACTCCCACTTAGACAGACATCTCTCTAGTCATCTAAGTGATCACGTGATCCAAATCAACTAAACCATGTCCGATCATCACGTGAGATGGAGTAGTTTTCAATGGTGAACATCACTATGTTGATCATATCTACTGTATGATTCACGCTTGACCTTTCGGTCTCCGTGTTCCGAGGCCATATCTGTATATGCTAGGCTCGTCAAGTATAACCTGAGTATTCCGTGTGTGCAACTGTTTTGCACCCGTTGTATTTGAACGTAGAGCCTATCACACCCGATCATCACGTGGTGTCTCAGCACGAAGAACTTTCGCAATGGTGCATACTCAGGGAGAACACTTCTTGATAATTAGTGAGAGATCATCTTAAAATGCTACCGTCAATCAAAGCAAGATAAGATGCATAAAGGATAAACATCACATGCAATCAATATAAGTGATATGATATGGCCATCATCATCTTGTGCTTGTGATCTCCATCTTCGAAGCACCGTCGTGATCACCATCGTCACCGGCGCGACACCTTGATCTCCATCGTAGCATCGTTGTCGTTACGCCATCTATTGCTTCTACGACTATCACTACCGCTTAGTGATAAAGTAAAGCAATTACAGGGCGTTTGCATTTCATACAATAAAGCGACAACCATATGGCTCCTGCCAGTTGCCGATAACTTCGGTTACAAAACATGATCATCTCATACAATAAAATATAGCATCATGTCTTGGCCATATCACATCACAACATGCCCTGCAAAAACAAGTTAGACGTCCTCTACTTTGTTGTTGCAAATTTTACGTGGCTGCTACGGGCTTAAGCAAGAACCAATCTCACCTACGCATCAAAACCACAACGATAGTTTGTCAAATAGACTCCGTTTTAACCTTCACAAGGACCGGGCGTAGCCACACTCGGTTCAACTAAAGTGAGAGAGACAGACACCCGCCAGCCACCTTTAAGCACGAGTGCTTGTAACGGTGAAACCAGTCTCGCGTAAGCGTACGCGTAATGTCGGTCCGGGCCGCTTCATCTCACAATACCGCTGAACCAAAGTATGACATGCTGGTAGGCAGTATGACTTATATCGTCCACAACTCACTTGTGTTCTACTCGTGCATATAACATCAACGCATAAAACCTAGGCTCGGATGCCACTGTTGGGGAACGTAGTAATTTCAAAAAAAATTCCTACGCACACGCAAGATCATGGTGATGATATAGCAACGAGGTGAGAGTGTTGTCTACGTACCCTTGTAGACCGAAGCGGAAGCATTGACGCAATGTAGAGGAAGTAGTCGTACGTCCTCCGGTTCAACCGATCCAAGTACCGTTACTCCGGCACCTTCGAGTTCTTGACACGCGTACAGCTTGATGACGCACCCTCGATCTCGGATCCAGCAGAGGCGCCGAGGGGGAGTTCCGTCAGCACGACGGCGTGGTGACGATCTTGATGTTCTCCTGTTGCAGGGCTTCGCCTAAGCACCGCTACAATATGACCGAGGTGTAATATCGTGGAGGGGGGCACCGCACACGGCTAAGGAACGATCAATGATCAACTTGTGTGTTCTAGGGTGTCCCCCTACCCCCGTATATAAAGGAGGGAGGGAGGAGGTGGCCGGCCCTAGGGGGGGCGCGCCATGAGGAGGGGGAAACCTACTCCAAGTAGGTTTCCCTCTCTTTTCCTTATCTTATTTGGAGGGGGAAGGAAAGAGTACTAGTATTAGGAAGTAGTACTAGTAGTAGTAATAGGAAGAGGGGGAAGGAGAAAGGAAAGGGGGCCGGCCCCCTTCCCCAATTCGGATTGGGCTTGGGGGGGCACCCCCCTTCCCTTGCTCCTTCTCTCTTCCTCCTACATGGGCCCAATAAGGCCCATATACCTCCCGGGGGGTTCCGGTAACCTTCCGGGGCTCCAAACTTCTCCGGAACCTTTCCGGTGTCCAAATATATCCGTCCAATATATCAATCTTTATGTATCGACCATTTCGAAACTCCTCGTCATGTCCGTAATCATATCCGGGACTCCGAACAACCTTCGGTACATCAAAATACATAAACTCATAATATAACTGTCATCGAAACCTTAAGCGTGCGGACCCTACGGTTCGAGAATGATGTAGACATGACTGAGACACATCTCTGGTCAATAACCAATAGCGGGACCTGGATGCCCATATTGGTTCCTACATATTCTACGAAGATCTTTATCGGTCAAACCGCATAACAACATACGTTGTTCCCTTTGTCATCGGTATGTTACTTGCCCGAGATTCGATCGTCGGTATCCAATACCTAGTTCAATCTCGTTATCGGCAAGTCTCTTTACTCGTTACGTAATGCATCATCCCACAACTAACTCATTAGTCACATTTCTTGCAAGGCTTATAGTGATGTGCATTACCGAGAGGGCCCAGAGATACCTCTCCGACAATCGGAGTGACAAAACCTAATCTCGAAATACGCCAACCCAACATGTACCTTTGGAGACACCTGTAGTACTCCTTTATAATCACCCAGTTACGTTGTGACGTTTGGTAGCACCCAAAGTGTTCCTCCGGTAAACGGGAGTTGCATAATCTCATAGTTACAGGAACATGTATAAGTCATGAAGAAAGCAATAGCAACATACTAAACGATCAAGTGCTAGGCTAACGGAATGGGTCATGTCAATCACATCATTCTCCTAATGATGTGATCCCGTTAATCAAATGACAACTCTTTTGTCCATGGCTAGGAAACTTAACCATCTTTGATTCACGAGCTAGTCAAGTAGAGGCATACTAGTGACACTATGTTTGTCTATGTATTCACACATGTATTATGTTTCCGGTTAATACAATTCTAGCATGAATAATAAACATTTATCATGATATAAGGAAATAAATAATAACTTTATTATTGCCTCTAGGGCATATTTCCTTCAGCACCCCCCCAATCCCAATCCAAATTGGGAGGGGCCGGCCCCCCTTTCCTTCCTCCCTCCTTCCTCTTCCTTCCCTCTCTTTCTCCTAATAGGAAAGGGGGAGTCCTACTCCCGGTGGGAGTTGGACTCCCCCCTAGGCCGCGCCACCCCCCTTGGCCCCCCCTCCTCCACTCCTTTATATACGGGGGAGGGGGCACCCCATAGATACAACAATTGATCTCTTGATCTCTTAGCCGTGTGCGGTGCCCCGCTCCACCATAGTCCTCCTCGATAATATTGTAGCGGTGCTTTGGTGAAGCCCTGCGAGGGTAGAACATCAAATTCGTCACCATGCCGTCGTGCTGACGGAACTCTCCCTCGTCACTCGGCTGGATCGGAGTTCAAGGGACGTCATCGAGCTGAACGTGTGCTAGAACTCGGAGGTGCCATAGTTTCGGTGCTTGATTGGTCGGGCCGTGAAGACGTATGACTACATCAACCGCGTTGTTCTAACGCTTCCGCTTTCGGTCTACGAGGGTACATGGACAACACTCTCCCCTCTCGTTGCTATGCATCACCATGATCTTGCGTGTGCGTAGGATTTTTTTTGAAATTACTACGTTCCCCGACAGTGGCATCCGGATGCCTGGTTTTATGCGTAGATGTTATATGCACGAGTAGAACACAAGTGAGTTGTGGGCGATAAAGTCATACTGCTTACCAGCATGTCATACTTTGGTTCGGCGGTATTGTTGGATGAAGCGGCCCGGACCGACATTATGTGTATGCTTACGCGAGACTGGTTCTACCGACGTGCTTTGCACACAGGTGACTGGCGAGTGTTAGTTTCTCCAACTTTAGTTGAACCGAGTGTGGTTACGCCCGGTCCTTGCGAAGGTTAAAACAACACTAACTTGACGAACTATCGTTGTGGATTTGATGCATAGGTAAGAACGATTCTTGCTCAGCCTGTAGCGGCCACGTAAAATTCGCAACAACAAAGTAGAGGACGTCTAACTTGTTTTTGCAGGGCATGTTGTGATGTGATATGGTCAAGACGTGATGCTATATTTTATTGTATGAGATGATCATGTTTTGTAACCGAGTTATCGGCAACTGGTAGGAGCCATATGGTTGTCACTTTATTGTATGAAATGTAAGCGCCCTGTAATTGCTTTACTTTATCACTAAGCGGTAGGGATAGTCGTAGAAGCAATAGATGGCGAAACGATAACGATGCAACGATGGAGATCAAGGTGTCGCGCCGGTGATGATGGTGATCTCGACGGTGCTTCGGAGATGGAGATCACAAGCACAAGATGATGATGGCCATATCATATCACTTATATTGATTGCATGTGATGTTTATCCTTTATGCATCTTATTTTGCTTTGATTGACGATAGCATTTTAAGATGATCTCTCACTAATTATCAAGAAGTGTTCTCCCTGAGTATGCACCGTTGCGAAAGTTCTTCGTGCTGAGACACCACGTGATGATCGGGTGTGATAGGCTCTACGTTCAAATACAACGGGTGCAAAATAGTTGCACACGCAGAATACTCAGGTTAAACTTGACGAGCCTAGCATATACAGATATGGCCTCGGAACACTGAGACCGAAAGGTCGAACGTGAATCATATAGTAGATATGATCAACATAGTGATGTTCACCATTGAAAACTACTCCATCTCACGTGATGATCGGACATGGTTTAGTTGATTTGGATCACGTGATCACTTAGATGACTAGAGAGATGTCTGTCTAAGTGGGAGTTCTTTAGTAATATGATTAATTGAACTTAAATTTATCATGAACTTAGTACCTGATAGTATTTTGCTTGTCTATGTTTGTTATAGATAGATGTCATGTGCTGTTGTTCCGTTAAATTTTAATGCGTTCCTTGAGAAAGCTAAGTTGAAAGATGATGGTAGCAATTACACGGACTGGGTCCGTAACTTGAGGATTATCCTCATTGCTGCACAGAAGAATTACGTCCTGGAAGCACCGCTGGGTGCCAGGCCTGCTACGGATGCAACTGACGATGTTAAGAACGTCTGGCAGAGCAAAGCTGATGACTACTCAATAGATCAGTGTGCCATGCTTTACGGCTTAGAACCGGGATTTCAACGACGTTTTGAACGTCATGGAGCATATGAGATGTTCCAGGAGTTGAAGTTGATATTTCAAGCAAATGCCCGGATTGAGAGATATGAAGTCTCCAATAAGTTCTATAGCTACAAGTTGGAAGAGAATAGTTCTGTCAGTGAACATATACTCAAAATGTCTGGGTATAATAATCACTTGATTCAACTGGGAGTTAATCTTGCTGATGATAGTGTCATTGACAGAATTCTTCAATCACTTCCACCAAGCTACAAGAGCTTCATGATGAACTATAATATGCAAGGGATGGACAAGACTATTCCCGAGCTCTTCGCAATGCTAAAGGCTGCGGAGGTAGAAATCAAGAAGGAGCATCAAGTGTTGATGGTCAATAAGACCACCAGTTTCAAGAAAAAGGGTAAAGGGAAGAAGAAGGGGAAATTCAAGAGGAACAACAAACAAGTTGCTGCTCAAGAGAAGAAACCCAAATCTAGACCTAAGCCTAAGACTGAGTGCTTCTACTACAAGCAGACTGGTCACTGGAAGCGGAACTGCCCCAAGTATTTGGCGGATAAGAAGGATGGCAAGGTGAACAAAGGTATATGTGATATACATGTTATTGATGTGTACCTTACTAATGCTCGCAGTAGCACCTGGGTATTTGATACTGGTTCTGTTGCTAATATTTGCAACTCGAAATAGGGACTATGAATTAAGTGAAGATTGGCTAAGGACGAGGTGACGATGCGCGTGGGAAATGGTTCCAAAGTCGATGTGATCGCGGTCGGCACGCTACCTCTACATCTACCTTCGGGATTAGTTTTAGACCTGAATAATTGTTATTTGGTGCCAGCGTTGAGCATGAATATTATACTAGATCTTGTTTGATGCGAGACAGTTATTCATTTAAATCAGAGAACAATGGTTGTTCTATTTATATGAGTAATATCTTTTATGGTCATGCACCCTTGAAGAGTGGTCTATTTTTATTAAATCTCAATAGTAGTGATACACATATTCATAATGTTGAAGCCAAAAGATGCAGAGTTGATAATGATAGTGCAACTTATTTGTGGCACCGCCGTTTGGGTCATATTGGTGTAAAGCGCATGAAGAAACTCCATACTAATGGACTTATGGAATCACTTGATTATGAATCACTTGGTACTTGCGAACCGTGCCTCATGGGCAAGATGACTAAAACGCCGTTCTCCGGAACTATGGAGCGAGCAACTGATTTGTTGGAAATCATACATACCGATGTGTGTGGTCCAATGAATGTTGAGGCTCATGGCGGGTATCGTTATTTTTTCACCTTCATAGATGATTTGAGCAGACATGGGTATATCTACTTAATGAAACACAAGTCTGAAACATTTGATAAGTTCAAAGAATTTCAGAGTGAAGTGGAAAATCATCGTAACAAGAAAATAAAGTTTCTACGATCTGATCATGGAGGAGAATATTTGAGTTATGAGTTTGGTTTATATTTGAAACAATGCGGAATAGTTTCGCAACTCACGCCACCCGGAACACCACAGCGTAATGGTGTGTCCGAAGGTCGTAATCGTACTTTACTAGATATGGTACGATCTATGATGTCTCTTACTGATTTACCGCTATCATTTTGGGGTTATACTTTAGAGACGGCCACATTCACGTTAAATAGGGCACCATCAAAATCCGTCGAGAGGACGCCTTATGAACTGTGGGTTGGCAAGAAACCAAAGTTGTCGTTTCTTAAAGTTTGGGGCTGCGATGCTTATGTGAAGAAACTTCAACCAGATAAGCTCGAACCCAAATCGGAGAAATGTGTCTTCATAGGATACCCAAAAGAGACTATTGGGTACACCTTCTATCACAGATCCAAATGCAAGACTTTTGTTGCTAAATTCGGATCCTTTCTAGAGAAGGAGTTTCTCTTGAAAGAAGTGAGTGGGAGGAAAGTAGAACTTGATGAGGTAACTGTACCTGCTCCCTTATTGGAAAGTAGTTCATCACAGAAACCGGTTCCTGTGACAACTACACCAATTAGTGAGGAAGCTAATGATATTGATCATGAAACTTCAGATTAAGTTACTACCGAACCTAGTAGGTCAACCAGAGTAAGATCCGCACCAGAGTGGTATGGTAATCCTATTTTGGAAGTCATGTTACTTGACCATGGCGAACCTACGAACTATGAGGAAGCGATGATGATCCCAGATTCCGCAAAATGGCTCGAGGCCATGAAATCTGAGATGGGATCCATGTATGAGGACAAAGTATGGACTTTGGTTGACTTGCCCGATGATTGGCAAGCCATCGAGAATAAATGGATCTTCAAGAAGAAGACTGATGTTGATGGTAATGTAACTATCTACAAAGCTCGACTTGTTGCGAAAGGTTTTCGACAAGTTCAAGGGGTTGACTACGATGAGACTTTCTCACCCATAGTGATGCTTAAGTCTGTCCGAATCATGTTAGCAATTGCCGCATTTTATGATTATGAAATATGGCAAATAGATGTCAAAACTGCATTCTTGAATGGATTTTTGGAAGAAGAGTTGTATATGATGCAACCAGAAGGTTTTGTCGATCCAAAAGGTGCTAACAAAGTGTGCAAACTCCAGCGATCCATTTATGGACTGGTGCAAGCCTCTCGGAGTTGGAATAAACACTTTGATAGTGTGATCAAAGCATATGGTTTTATACAGACTTTTGGAGAAGCCTGTATTTACAAGAAAGTGAGTGGGAGCTTTGTAGCATTTCTGATATTATATGTAGATGACATATTATTAATTGGAAATGATATAGAATTTCTGGATAGCATAAAGGGATACTTGAATAAAAGTTTTTCGATGAAAGATCTCGGTGAAGCTGCTTACATATTGGGCATCAAGATCTATAGAGATAGATCAAGACACTTAATTGGACTTTCACAAAGCACATACCTTGATAAAGTTTTGAAAAAGTTCAAAATGGATCAGGCAAAGAAAGGATTCTTGCCCGTATTACAAGGTGTGAAGTTGAGTCGGACTCAATGCCCGACCATAGCAGAAGATAGAGAGAAAATGAAAGATGTTCCCTATGCTTCAGCCATAGGCTCTATCATGTATGCAATGCTATGTACCAGACCTGACGTATGCTTATCAATAAGTTTGGCAGGGAGGTACCATAGTAATCCAGGAGTGGATCACTGGACAGCGGTCAAGAATATCCTGAAATACCTGAAAAGGACTAAGGATATGTTTCTCATTTATGGAGGTGACAAAGAGCTAGTCGTAAATGGTTACGTCGATGCAAGCTTTGACATTCATCCGGACGATTCTAAATCGCAAACCGGATATGTGTTTATATTGAACGGTGGAGCTGTCAGTTGGTGCAGTTCTAAACAAAGCGTTGTGGCGGGATCTACATGCGAAGCGGAGTACATAGCTACTTCGGAAGCAGCAAATGAAGGAGTCTGGATGAAGGAGTTCATTTCCGATCTAGGTGTCATACCTAGTGCATCAGGACCAATGAAGATCTTCTGTGACAATACTGGTGCAATTGACTTGGCAAAGGAATCCAGATTTCACAAGAGGACCAAGCACATCAAGAGACGCTCCAATTCCATCCGGGACCAAGTCCAGGTGGGAGACATAGAAATTTGCAAGATACATACAGATTTGAATGTTGCAGACCCATTGACTAAGCCTCTTCCACGAGCAAAACATGATCAACACCAAGGCTCCATGGGTGTTAGAATCATTATTGTGTAATCTAGATTATTGACTCTAGTGCAAGTCGGAGACTGAAGGAAATATGCCCTAGAGGCAATAATAAAGTTATTATTTATTTCCTTATATCATGATAAATGTTTATTACTCATGCTAGAATTGTATTAACCGGAAACATGATACATGTGTGAATACATAGACAAACTTAATGTCACTAGTATGCCTCTACTTGACTAGCTCATTAATCAAAGATGGTTATGTTTCCTAACCATAGACATGTGTTGTCATTTGATTAACGGGATCACATCATTAGGAGAATGATGTGATTGACTTGACCCATTCCGTTAGCTTAGCACTTGATCTTTTAGTATGTTGCTATTGCTCTCTTCATGACTTATACATGTTCCTACAACTATGAGATTATGCAACTCCTGTTTACCGGAGGAACACTTTGTGTGCTACCAAACGTCACAACGTAACTGGGTGATTATAAAGGAGCTCTACAGGTGTCTCCAAAGGTACATGTTGAGTTGGCGTATTTCGAGATTAGGTTTTGTCACTTTGATTGTCGGAGAGGTATCTCTGGGCCCTCTCGGTAATGCACATCCCTATAAGCCTTGCAAGCAATGTAACTAATGAGTTAGTTACGGAATGATGCATTACATAATGAGTAAAGAGGCTTGCCGGTAACGAGATTGAACTAGGTATTGAGATACCGACGATCGAGTCTAGGGCAAGTAACATACCGATGACAAAGAGAACAACGTATGTTGTTATGCGGTTTGACCGATAAAGGTCTTCGTAGAATATGTAGGAGCCAATATGAGCATCCCGGTTCCGCTATTGGTTATTGACCGGAAACGTGTCTCGGTCATGTCTACATAGTTCTCGAACCCGTTGGGTCCGCACGCTTAAGGTTTCGATGACAGTTATATTATGAGTTTATGAGTTTTGATGTACCGAAGGTTGTTCGAAGTCCTGGATGTGATTACAGACATGACGAGGAGTCTCGAAATGGTCGAGACATAAAGATCGATATATTGGACGACTATATTTGGACACCGAAAAGGTTCCGAGTGAGATTGGGACAATACCGGAGCTCCGGGAGGTTATCAGAACCCCCCGGGAGGTATATGGGCCTTATTGGGCCTTAGTGGAAAGGAGGGGAAAGGAGCAAGGGAGGGGGCGCCCCCCAAGCCGAATCCGAATTGGGAGGGGGGCCGTCCCCCCTTTCCTTCCTCCCTCCTTCCTCTTCCTTCCCTCTCCTTCTCCTAATAGGAAAGGGGGGAGTCCTACTCCCGGTGGGAGTTGGACTGCGTGCCACCCCCCTTGGCCGGCCCCCTCATCCACTCCTTTATATACGGGGGAGGGGGGCACCCCATAGACACAACAATTGATCTCTTGATCTCTTAGCCGTGTGCGGTGCCCCCCTCCACCATAGTCCTCCTCGATAATATTGTAGCGGTGCTTAGGTGAAGCCCTGCGACAGTAGAACATCAAGATCGTCACCACGCCGTCGTGCTGACTGAACTCTCCCTCGACACTCAGTTGGATTGGAGTTCAAGGGACGTCATCAAGCTGAACGTGTGCTAGAACTCGGAGGTGCCGTAGTTTCGGTGCTTGATCGGTCGGGCCGTGAAGACGTACGACTACATCAACCGCGTTGTTCTAACACTTCCGCTTTCGGTCTACGAGGGTAAGTGGACAACACTCTCCCCTCTCGTTCTATGCATCACCATGATCTTGCGTGTGCGTAGGAATTTTTTTGAAATTACTATGTTCCCCGACCGAAGTGACGATGAGTGTTGGAAGTAGTTCCAAGATTGATATGATCATCATCGCACACTCCCTATACTTTCGAGATTAGTGTTAAACCTAAATAAATGTTATTTGGCGTTTGCGTTGAGCATGAATATAATTTGATCATGTTTATTGCAATACGGTTATTAATTTAAAGTCAGAGAATAATTGTTGTTCTGTTTACATGAATAAAACCTTCAATGGTCATACACCCAATGAAAATAGTTTGTTGGATCTTAATCGTAGTGATACACATATTCATAATATTGATGCCAAAAGATGCAAAGTTAATAACGATAGTGCAACTTATTTGTGGCACTGCCGTTTGGGTCATATCGGTGTAAAGCGCATGAAGAAACTCCAAAAAGATGGATTTTCAGAATCATTTGGTTATGAATCATTTGATGCTTGCAAACCGTGCCTTTTGGGCAAGATGACTAAAACTCCGTTCTCCGGAACAATGAAACGAGCTACTGACTTGTTGGAAATAATACATACCGATGTATGCGGTCCAATTAGTGTTGATGCTCATGGCGAGTATCATTATTATCTGACCTTCACAAATGATTTGAGCAGATATGAGTATATCTACTTAATGAAGCAGAAGTCTGAAACATTTGAAAAGTTCAAAGAATTTCAGAAGTGAAGTGGAGAATCATTGTAACAAGAAAATAAAGTTTCTACAATCTGATCGTAGAGGAGGATATTTGAGTTACGAGTTTGGCCTTCATTTAAAACAATGTGGAAAAGTTTCACAGCTCATGCCACATGGAACACCACAACACCTATGGTGTCTCCGAACATCATAACCGCACTTTGTTGGATATGTGCGATCTATGATGTATCTTACGGATTTACCACAATCATTTTGGGGTTATGCATTAGAGACAGCTGCATTCACTTTAAATAGGGCACCATCAAAATCCATTGAGACGACGCCTTATTAACTGTGGTCTGGCAAGAAACCAAAGTTGTCGTATCTTAAAGTTTGGGACTGCGATGCTTATGTGAAAAAGTTTCAACCTGATAAGCTCAAACCCAAATCGGAGAAGTGCGTCTTCATAGAATACCGAAAGGAAACTATTGGGTACACCTTCTATCACAGATCTGAAGGCAAGTTATTCATTGCTAAGATGGATCCTTTCTAGAGAAGGAGTTTCTCTCAAAAGAAGTGAGTGGGAGGAAAGTAGAACTTGATGAGGTAACTATACCTGCTCCTTTATTGGAAAGTAGTACATCACAGAAATCAGTTCCTGTGATTCCTACACCAATTAGTGAGGAAGCTAATGATGGTGATCATGAAGCTTCAGATCAAGTTACTACCGAACCTCGTAGGTCTTCCAGAGTAAGATCCGCACCAGAGTGATATGGTAATCCTATTCTGGAAGTCATGTTACTAGACCATGATGAACCTATGAACTATGAGGAAGCGATGATGAGCCCAGATTTCACGAAATGGCTTGAAGGCCATGAAATCTGAGATGGGATCTATATATGAGAACAAAGTGTGGACTTTGGTGGACTTGCCCGATGATCGACAAGCCATATAAAATAAATGGATCTTCAAGAGGAAGATAGACGCTGATAGTAGTGTTACTATCTACAAAGCTCGACTTGTCACAAAAGGTTTTTTGACAAAGTTCAAGGTGTTGACTACGATGAGATTTTCTCACTCGTAGCGATGTTTAAGTCTATCTGAATCATGTTAGCAAGTTGCCACATTTTATGAAATCTGGCAAATGTACGTCAAAACTACATTCCTTAATGGATTTCTTAAAGAAGAGTTGTATATGATGCAACCAGAAGGTTTTGTCAATCCTAAAGGTGCTAACAAAATGTGCAAGCTCCAGCGATCCATCTATGGACTGGTGCAAGAATCTCGGAGTTGGAATATACGCTTTGATGAGTTGATCAAAGCATATGGTTTTATACAGACTTTTGGAGAAGACCTGTATTTACAAGAAAGTGAGTGGGAGCTCTGTAGCATTTCTAAAACTATATGTAGATGACATATTGTTGATTGCAAATGATATAGAAATTCTGGATAGCATAAAAGGATACTTGAATAAGAGATTTTTCAAAGAAATACCTCGGTGAAGCTGCTTACAGATTGAGCATCAAGATCTATACAGATAGATCAAGAAGCTTGATAAGATTTTTCAATGAGTACATACCTTGATAAGATTATGAAGTAGTTTAAAATAGAACAGTCAAAGAAGGAGTTCTTGCCTGTGTTGTAAGGTGTGAAGTTGAGTAAGACTCAAAAACCCGACTATGGCAGAAAATAGAAAGAGAATGAAAAGTCATTCCCTATGCCTCAGTCATAGGTTCTATAAAGTATGATATGCTGTGTACCAGACCTATTGTATACCTTGCTCAGAGTTTGGCAAGGGAGTACAATTTTGATATAAGAGTAGATCACTGGACAGCGGTCAAGAATATCCTTAGTGAGGACTAAGGAAATATTTCTCGATTATGGAAGTGATAAAAGAGCCCATCGTAAAGGGTTACATCGGTGCAAGCTTTTACACCAATCCAGATGACTCTAAGTCTCCATCTGGATACATATTGAAAGTGGGAGCAATTAGCTAGAGTATCTCCGTGCAGAGCATTGTAGACATAGAATATTTGCAAAATACATACGGCTCTGAATGTGACAGACCCGTTGACTAAACTTCTCTCACGAGCAAAACATGATCATAGATTAGTACTCTTTGGGTGTTAATCACATAGCAATGTGAACTAGATTATTGACTCTAGTAAACCCTTTGGGTGTTGATCACATGATGATGTGAACTATGGGTATTAATCACATAAAGATGTGAATATTGGTGTTAAATCACATAGCGATGTGAACTAGATTATTGACTCTAATGCAAGTGGGAGACTGAAGGAAATATGCCCTAGAGGCAATAATAAAGTTATTATTTATTTCCTTATTTCCTGATAAATGTTTATTATTCGTGCTAGAATTGTATTAACCGGAAACATAATACATGTGTGAATACATAGACAAACATAGTGTCACTAGTATGCCTCTACTTGACTAGCTCGTTGAATCAAATATGGTTAAGTTTCCTAGCCATAGACATGAGTTGTCATTTGATTAACGGGATCACATCATTAGAGAATGATGTGATTGACTTGACCCATTCTGTTAGCTTAGCACTTGATCATTTAGTATGTTGCTATTGCTTTCTTCATGACTTATACATGTTCCTATGACTATGAGATTATGCAACTCCCATTTACCGAAGGAACACTTTGTGTGCTACCAAATGTCACAATGTAACTGGGTAATTATAAAGGAGCTCTACAGGTGTCTCCGAAGGTACATGTTGAGTTGGTGTATTTCGAGATTAGGATTTGTCACTCCGATTGTCAGAGAGGTATCTCTGGGCCCTCTCGGTAATACACATCACTATAAGCCTTGCAAGCAATGTGACTAATGAGTTAGTTGCAGGATGATGCATTACATAACGAGTAAAGAGACTTGCCGGTAACGAGATTGAACTAGGTATTGAGATACCGACGATCGAATCTCAGGCAAGTAACATACCGATGACAAAGGGAACAACGTATGTTGTTATGCGGTTTGACCGATAAAGATCTTCATAGAATATGTGGGAGTCAATATGAGCATCCAGGTTCCGCTATTGGTTATTGACCGGAGACATGTCTCGGTCATGTCTACATAGTTCTCGAACCCGTAGGGTCCGCACGCTTAAAATTCGGTGACGATCGGTATTATGAGTTTATGTGTTTTGATGTATCGAAGGTAGTTTGGAGTCCCGGATGAGATCGGGGACACGACGAGGAGTCTCAAAATGGTCGAGACATAAAGATTGATATATTGGACGACTATATTCGGACTTCGGAAAGGTTCCGAGTGATTCGGGTATTTTTCGGAGTACCGGAGAGTTACGGGAATTCGCCGGGGAGTATATGGTCCTTATTGGGCCATACGGGAATAGAGGAGAGAGGCCAAAAGGAAGGAGGCACGCACCCCCCTCTTGTCTTAATTGGACAAGGGGTGCAACCCCCTTTTCCTTCTCCCTCTCTCCCTCTTTCCTTCTCTCCTACTCCGGAAAGGAAAGGGGAATCCTACTAGGACTTGGGAGTCCTAGTAGGACTCCCTACACTTGGCGCGCCATCCTCTAGGGCCGGCCTCTCCCTCCCTCCTTTATATATGGGGGCAGGGGGGCACCTCTAGACATAACAATTGATCTCTTGATCTCTTAGCCGTGTGCGGTGCCCCCCTCCACCATATTCCACCTCGGTAATATCGTAGCGGTGCTTAGGCGAAGCCTTGCGTCGGTAGCATCATCAACACCGTCATCACTCCGTTGTGCTGAAGGAACTCTCCCACAAAGCTCTGCTGGATCGGAGTTTGGGGACATCATCGAGCTGAACGTGTGCTGAACTCGGAGGTGTCGTACGTTCGATACTTGATCGATCGGATCGTGAAGACGTACGACTACATCAACCACATTGTGCTAACGCTTCCGCTCTCAGTCTACGAGGGTACGTGGACAACACTCTCCCCTCTCGTTGCTATGCATCACCATGATCTTGCGTGTGCATAGGATTTTTTTTTGAAATTACTATGTTTCCCAACACCATGACATTCAAAACGTCTTTGAAGTCCCGATTCTAAGTCGTAAAGCATGACACACTGAACTATCAAGTAGTCATCAACACGTGACTACCAGGCATTCACCATGTCTGCAGTTGCTGGCGCAGGTGGTACACCTAGCGGTGATTCAAGGATATAATTCTTCTATGCAGCAATGAGGATAATCCTCAAGTTACGGACCCAGTCCGTGTAATTGCTACCATCATATTTCAACTTAGCTTTCTCTAGGAACACATTAAAATTCAGGGGAACGGTAGCATAGGCCATTGATCTACAAAAACATAGATATGCAAAAAACTATCACGACTAAGTTCATGATAAATTAAAGTTCAATTAATCATACTACTAAAGAACTCCCACTTAGATAGACATCCCTCTAGTCATCTAAATGATCATGTGATCCAAATCAACTAAACCATGTTCGATCATCACGTGAGATGGAGTAGTTTTCAATGGTGAACATCTCTATGTTGATCATATCTACTATATGATTCACGTTCGACCTTTCGGTCTCAGTGTTCCGAGGCCATATCTGCATATGCTAGGCTCGTCAAGTTTAACCTGAGTATTCTGCACGTGCAAAACTGGCTTGCATCCGTTGTATGTGAACGTAGAGCTTATCACACCCGATCATCACGTGGTGTCTCGGCATGATGAACTTTCGCAACGGTGCATACTCAGGGAGAACACTTCTTGATAATTAGTGAGAGATCATCTTAAAATGCTATCGTCAATCAAAGCAAAATAAGATGCATAAAGGATAAACATCACATGCAATCAATATAAGTGATATGATATGGCCATCATCATCTTGTGCTTGTGATCTCCATCTCCGAAGCACCGTCGAGATCACCATCATCACCGGCGCAATGGTGCATACTCAGGGAGAACACCTATACCTTGAAATCTAATGAGGGATCATCTTATAATGCTACCACCGTAGTAACCAAAAAAAGTTGCATACAAGATAAACATCACATGCAATCAAAATATGTGACATGATATGGGCATCATCATCTTGTGCCTTTGATCACCATCTCCAAAGCACCGTCATGATCTCCATCGTCATCGGCTTGACACCTTGATGTACATCGTAGCATTGTTGTCGTCTCGCCAACTATTGCTTCTACGACTATCGCTACCACTTAGTGATAAAGTAAAGCAATTACATGGCGATTGCATTTCATACAATAAAGTGACAACCATATGGCTCCTGCTAGTTGCCGATAACTCTGTTACAAAACATGATCATCTCATACAACAATTTATAACACATCATGTCTTGACCATATCACATCACAACAAGCCTAGCAAAAACAAGTTAGACATCCTCTACTTTGTTGCTGCAAGTTTTACGTGGCTGCTATGGGCTTCTAGCAAGAACCATTCTTACCTACGCATCAAAACCACAACGATTTTTCGTCAAGTGTGCTATTTTAACCTTCAATAAGGACCAGCCATAGTCAAACTCGATTCAACTAAAGTTGGAGAAACAGACACCCGCCAGCCACATGTGTGCAAAGCATGTCGGTAAAACCAGTCTCATGAACGCGGTCATGTAATGTCGGTCCGGGCCGCTTCATCCAACAATACCGCCGAATCAAAGTAAGACGTTGGTAGTAAGCAGTATGTGGCACCCCAGCTCAAAGAAAACTGGGACGCCCCGTATTCCAGCCCAGAGATCGAGATGAAATCTTCTGGAATACGGTACTGCTTAGCATAGAAAAAATCAACTCTTTATTACAATCTATTTTGGGTACAAGGGGTTCCAATATAACAGGGAATTACATCGGCACGATGACACTATGCCTGCCACTGTTGCTCTATGCAAGCAGCAGAACAACTCGAAGCAGCGGAATAACTCTAGCAGCGGAACAACGACGACGGTGGTGAACTCCCCTCTGTAGGGACTCTGACTGGAATACTTATCCTAGCTCGCAAACAAGGAATCCACAGCAAACAAGCAATCAAATCCACCATGACCTGCAAATTGGCATCACACGCTAGGTCAGTACATTGAATGTACTTGCAAGCTCACAGTAACTAGAAGCATTCAAGACAAACAACAGCATGGCCATTACAGGTTAAGCAGGAATTGGCATGATATCATCATAGCAACATGGCATGAATAACATGATCCTGATACAGCTAGCACAAATATGAGCATCGCATGAACATATGAATCTGACGATACTAGCATGCAACATGATGACACTATCATGCACCAACTTACTCTGTTCGAGTTACCTTGTAACCATCACATGCATCACTTACCAACTTCGGACATCACACGATCATCTCAGGATCAAATCAAGCTTGGTATAAACAATACCGTAGTAATCATTACATGACCAAAGGAGCTTGATCTTTACCCTTGATTCTCGCATAACGCCACAAATATCCAACAACTCGGTATCCTCGATACGACGATGATCATTCATGGATCACAAATGGAACCACACTTGGTTCAACGGGTTACCTCGTAACCAAACGGTGATCATTCATGGATCACATAACCAACTTATCTCATCATCGAATCGGGGTTGTTATTAAGCACATCATTATGATTATTATTACTGTTGACCCATAGTGTGACCAACTACGAACTGGGCCCATATCCGCGGGCGCGGCTATCGATAGATTTAACACACACTCTGTAGAAGTTAACACACTATACCCACACCACGGAACCCATGACCTCTCACTCCCATTCGGGTGGACCAACGGCATTCCGTCAAAACCGATCTACTGCCATGACACTATCCAGGCCACTCCGACCAACTCCCCTCTGGGCTAAGTCATGGGTGGCCCCGTGCCTACCAAAGGCACCAACGGCCACCGTCGTGGAAAAAACAATAAACGGTCCCAAACGGGGACATGTGCACATAACCAAACTCGGGCTCACAAGGCTTATGCCGTCCTACCTGGCCAAGGTAGCGCCCGCGCATAACCTTCCCTCGTTGGAGGCACCGACGAGAGGCACAACAATAGACCCAGTTAGGACCTTCCCAGAAAGGCAAGCGTGGTTGCACTGGTCAGCTCGATATGGTGGCACCATGACTCAGCCAACAATTGTTCAAGTTCAATTTAATCCCGTTAAACTTGAATGAAATATGTTGAGCCATGATGAAATAACATGATGCAATTACAATGCATGAGCATGATATCAACATGAGCAAGAGGGTACAACATAACTATCCACCATATCAACAATGAATCATATCCAACTGAGCATGGCATAATGACGAGCATGAATATCACAAGTACAACATTACTCCTAGAATAACATGACCATTAACATCAACAATATGTACCATGCAAGAACAAATAAATAACATTACCGAGTAAACACTCAACCAACTAACAACAAAGGAACAATGCATATGAACGGTACTCTGTAACCGACGACAGTCATCCACCGAAGAACATAACCAATCCAACATGTACTACTATCCAGCATGACAATATGAAAGTAATACTAGCAAGTAGTTCATGATAAAAAAGTGCAATAAAACATAGCATGACGGTAATCACCGGTCCATAAGCACAACCGAGATAACGACAACAGTAGCAAAACAAACATACAGTTATTAAAGATTCAAGTTGAAAACCAAAGCTACTGCATGGCTATCATGCAAATGGTGGTTGTGGCTTGCCCGGGAATGAAGGATGCACCAGGAAGAAGTGCGGAACGATCGCAGAACAAATCATCGTAAAGTTTCTCTCCCGAAGGGCGCTGATTAGGTGAAAGGGCAAAATTGTCATTTCCAGTATGTCTAACCATAGTGAAAATGATACCAACAGAAAGATCTCGACGAGACGAAGAAGTATGCTTTGGAATCACCTCAAACGGAGTTACGTTTGAAAAGTTATGAAGTGTGGAAGAAGAAGGACCAATCTGTGAATATTTTCATCACCAATGGGTCCCTAGGTGGATAAGACAGAAACGGATCTCAAAAAATACGCTTTTGTAATAGCGAAAATGCATTCATGGCCGTAGTAGAAGGAAATACGTTTTCCGGAAGGGAAAACGTATTGGGCCAAAGAAAGATAGAAATACACTTTCCTCAACTGAAAACGTACTAGCCGGAATACGTGTGCACTTGACACGTGGGCTGAGGCATCTGGGCCACTGGCGCGTGGGGCCCAGGGGCAGGGGGAGGGGACCAGCGCGGTCGTCCTCTTCCTCCCGTGCCTCTGTTCCTCCCGTGGAACAGAGCGGGGCAGGGGAGGGAAGCGGCCAAGGGGGCCGGCCGGCTCCGGCGATCCCCGGCCTGGCTGATGGCACCGTCGGGACCGCGGGGCTGCACCGCCTTCATTCAGGGGCGAAGGAAGGAGCGGGAAGGATTGGAGAGGAGGGGAGGTTGCGGTGATAGGAGGTGGCAGGAAGCTTCGGGTGGCGGTGGTTCTCGGCGCTGCGGGCAACTCCGGCGATGGGCAAGTGGGTGGGGCGAACCGCGAGAAGGAGAGGAAGATAGTGGAGGGCTTGAGAGGAGGAGAGGGGGCTTGCGGTGGCCAGAACGGAGATGAACTCCGGTGGTGGCCGCGGTGGCCGAAGAAGAAGACGGCGAGGAGAGGCACTCCGGTGGGGGAGGAGGAATGGGGGAGGCTGGTGAGGTGCGGAGGGGTTCGGGGGTCCTTATATAGGCGCGGAGGAGGGCTCTAGAGCGCACAACCGAGCTTGAGCAATGCTCTAATGGAGGTCAGTGGCTGGGCATCACACATGCATGGCGTTTGTGGCTCATTTAAGGCGAACCACGACAAGGAATCAACACAGGGAGATGCAGTCGAGCACGGGCGAGCTCCAGGACGTGGAGGGACGTCAAGACGAGGAGGAAGGAGACGGGAACAGGGGCAAGAACGCGCCAGAGCTTGCAATCTGCATGACGCAAGCGTGATCACCATGCGCACTGGAGCAAATAGCTCGTTTTGTCCAAACCAACCATGTCTTGTAGATAGACCTTAGTGCCCTTAGTTTAACTGAAGAAAGAATTTGGTCCAAAGGCAAAGAAAAGATTGAAGACCCCAAAGTAAACCAGCAGCCAAGTGTTTGTGCTGTGTAGTGGGGACACAAGCTTGGTAACGCAGTAAATAATTTGTCCGGTGATGATCAAACACTAAGGTGATGCTGATAACCAAAAATCAGACTAAGATGAGGAGTTTAGAGAGGGGTTGCTGTAGAAAGTGCCATAATGGTCAGATTTAGATATTTGGATGATGCACTCACATACAAGATTGGGTTGATCTGAATTTGAGCATGGCCAAATGATTTGAAGATATAAAGATGCTCAAAAATGTTTCAGGCCATTTGGATGAACCAAAGTGGCACTTGCTTCACAGGGTTTTATTCTGGCCAAAAACTTGGAAAAAATCCAAACGGCAAATGGAGTAATGGATTGATACACAACTTGGTGGAGGGAGTTTATATGGATAATAGAATGTCCTGGTAAATTGGAAGCTTAAATGAAGCAATATATAATATAGTTGCTTCACAAACTGAAAATCTGACCAGAAACTAAGAATTGAAGATGAGCTCACATGGAGGCATGACATGAGCTCAACTTTGGTTGAGGGCTATGATATGATGATATTGAAGACCATGCCAAATTGCAACTCATTTGGATATGCCTAGCTTGTACCTCCTTCACGAAGCTTCTTTCTGGACAGAAACTGTGGAAAATTATTAATAAATAATTACTAGGCAAATGAGGTTGCATTTTGGCATGTGGCAATTATATGGACAGGAAACGATGTTGAAGGAGTTGGAGGTCAATTGGGCAAAGGAAAATAGCACTTGCTTCACAATGTGCCATTTAGGGTAGAATAGGATAATAATTATTTGAGGATTATTTTTGAACATGGCAATGAAAAGTTTTTCCATATTTGATCGACATATGACCCAAACAATTTATGAGAATTATGTGGGAATTTTAGGAGTGAGGGAAATATGGGTTGCTTCACAACCTAGGGCAAATTGAGTTATTCCTTTAATAGAAAAGGAATATTCCCTCTAAAAATAATATTGGGATTTGGTCCAAGGTGGAAATGGAAAGGTCTAGGGAAGGATTTGGGTATGGCAAGCCACTCTGGAAAGAAAGAAGAGGTCATCTTCTTCAGTTTCCAGACCACATAGCCACAGAAAAGGAAAACTCAAGCAAAATCCTAAAAAAACAAAAGAAAAAGAAAGGGCCAAAAATCAGGCTGTTACACAGTATGACTATTATCGCCCACAACTCTTTGTTTCTACTCGTGCATATCATCTACGCATAGACCTGGCTCGGATGCCACTGTTGGGGAACATAGTATGCAATTTCATGATTTTCCTACGATCATGCAAGATCTATCTAGGAGATGCATAGCAACAAGAGGGGGAGAGTGTGTCCACTTACCCTCGTAGACCGCAAGCGGAAGCATTGGTTAACACGGTTGATGTAGTCTAGCGTCTTCATGATCCAACCGATCCAAGTACTGAATGTACGACACCTCTGTGTTCAGCACACATTCAGCTCGATGACGTCCCTCGGACTCTTGATCCAGTAGAGGGTCGAGGAAGAGTTCCGTCAACACGATAGCATGGCGATGTTGTTGATGATGTGATCCGCGCAGGGCTTCGCCTAAGCACTACGACGCTATGATCGGAGGAGTAAACTGTGGAAGTGGGCATCGCACATGGCTAAGATAATTCTTGGTGTGCCTTTGGGGTGCCCCCTGGCCACGTATATAAAGGAGGGGGAGGAGGAGGCTGGCGGCCAAGGAGGGCGCACCAAGGGGGGAGTCCTACTTGGACTCCTAGTCCAAGTAGGATTCCTCCCTCCTTCCAATCAACGGAGAGGGGAAAGAGGAAGGGAGAGAGGGATAAGGAAAGAGGGGGCCGTGCCCCCTCCCCTTGTCCAATTCGGATTGGGGCAAGGGGGGTGCCACCTCCAGTGGCCTACCTCCTCTCCTCCACTATGGCCCAATAGGCCCAATAACTTTACCGGGCGGTTCCGGTAACCTCCCAGTACTCCAAAAAATCCCCAATCTTCTTCAGAACCGAATGTACGGCACCTCCGTGTTCAGCACACGTTCAGCTCGATGACATCCCTCGAACTCTTGATCCAGCAGAGGGGCGAGGGAGAGTTTCATCATCATGATGGCATGGTGACGGTGTTGGTGATGTGATCCGCATAGGGCTTCGCCTAAGCACTACGACGCTATGACCGGAGGAGTAAACCGTGGAGGGGGGCACCGCACATGGCAAAGAGAACAATTGATGTGCCTTTGGGGTGCCCCTGCCCATGTATATAAAGGACGGGAGGAGGGGGCGGCCGTCCTAGAGGGGCGCGCCAATGGGGGAGTCCTACTAGGACTCCCAGTCCTAGTAGGATTGCCCCTTCCTTTCCGGAGAAGGAGGAAAGGGGAAAGAGGTGGAGGAGAAGAAGGAAAGCGGGGCTGCGCCCCCACCCCTAGTCCAATTTGGTTTGGGCTTTCTGGGGCGTGCGCCACCACCTGGCCGCCGACCTCCTCTCTCCACTAGGGCCCATGAAGGCCCAATAGTCCCCCCAGGGGTTCCGGTAACCTCCGAGTACTCTAAAACTTATCCAATACTTCCCAAAACCGTTCTGGTGTCCGAATGTAACCTTCCAATATATTAATCTTACCTTTCGACCATTTCGAGACTCCTCGTCATGTCCGTGATCTCATCCGGGACTCCGAACAAAGCTTTGGTCACCAAAACACATAACTCATAATACAAATCATCATCGAACGTTAAGCGTGCAGACCCTACGGGTTCGAGAACTATGTAGACATGATCGAGACACATCTCCGATCAATAACCAATAGCGAAACTTGGATGCTCATATTGGTTCCTACGCATTTTATGAAGATCTTTATCGGTCAAACAACACAACAACATACGTTGTTCCCTTTGTCATTGGTATGCTACTTGCCCAAGATTCAATCATCGGTATCATCATACCTAGTTCAATATCGTTACCGGCAAGTCTCTTTACTCGTTCTGTAGTGCTTCATCCCGCAACTAACTCATTAGTCACATTGCTTGCAAGGCTTATAGTGATGAGCATTACCGAGAGGGCCCAGAGATACCTCTCCGATACACGGAGTGACAAATCCTATTCTTGATCTATGCCAACCCAACAAACACCTTCGGAGACACCTGTAGAGCATCTTTATAATCACCCACACTAGTGCAGAACCAAGCTATAGCACCGGTTCGTAAGGACCTTTAGTGCTGGTTCTGTAACCGGCACTAAAGTATGGGGACTAAAGTTCCCCCCTTTAGCCCGGTTCAGCACGAACCGCCACTAAAGGGTCACCACATGGCACGAGCCCGCGCTGGGGCTGGCAGACCTTTAGTAGCGGTTGGTAACACCTACCGGTACTAAATGTTTAGGGGCTTTGGGGTTTATGATTTCTTTTTTCCTTTAATTTTGTGTTTTCCATTTAATTCTTTTTCATTTGCTGGTATTTTACAATACTACATATTGTACACATTATGCATATATATAAATAGAGTTTCTCATAGAACCGATTATATATATATATATATATATATATATATATATATATATATATATATATTATATTTATATATCATCGAATGTCTCGCTCGCACCACCATTCACACATACACATGTATATATACAATTAGGTATATACAATTTCTCCTACATGGAGGCATTACTGTGGTGATAGCGGGTAATGGAATTCTCCTTTGGGATCTTTGACCTGGTCGAGCAAAAATCCCGATATTTCTTGTTGAATTGCTCGCACGCGATCCGCTGGTAGGAGCTTCTCCCGCACGTTCTTGAACTTTAAAGAAGGAGATCAAATATGCATGTATTAGTTGTGTGTGTATATATATATTAGATATCAATAATGATGTAAAAATTGTGAATAGTGCTTTGGCAAACGTACCCATTATTGTCTATCATCTCTGCTTCTTTCGGACACCATGATGCGAATGTTCTTGCAAATGTAGTATGCACATAAATCATTCCCCGGCAAATACTTCATGCACTTTACAGGAATAGAATTCAATCAGATAATAATTAATCAAGCATGATAACTAATGGTATTGAAACTAGAATTAAAGAGATGGTAGCTAGCTAGTACTACTTAATTAATTATACCTTGGGTCGATACCAATACAAATTTTCTTTCCATTCGCCTGGAACCTCTTTCCTGAACTTTTTCCAAGCCCTGCTCGTCAGCAAAGAAAATGAATAAAGGAGTTATTAATTAGTTGATATTAGGAAATGACGAACTAAAGAGGCCGACATATAGTTCGATGATGATTGAAATTACGTGTCGACTATCCCCTTCATGATTTTGTGCTGCTCGGCTGGTTTAAGTAGCGAGTCCAGAACTTCAACTTCAGCATCTTCAACTCGAATTATTAACAAGATCCAGTGGAAACTGCATGCGCACATGTTTGCATGTATAAAAAATTAAGCGGGCATGTGCATAACACTCATCAACTACCCTAAAACCTATACACTTATTAATTAACATCTAGCTAGTAAGCAAAAACAGAATTTGTAGTACAAGATAGTGTGACTCACCCAAAGTGGTAAGGAAGTAGTATATCTCGATTGGTATTTAGGTGCTTCAAGAACTCTAGGAAGCTATTCTCTGTATTATCTCGATAGAATGGCTCTGACCATGTCTCTTGATTAACGGTATTTGGGTCAATGAACCCAATGCCATAGCATCCAGCTTTTTTCATTTCATAGATCTTCATTCTGCATAATACCGCAGAAAAGAATATAGTGAGGATAACTAAAGGTAATGATCAATGAGCACTACAGCTAGCTTGAGACTTAAATTACAGAAAGAAATCACTTACAGACAATATCAACTGACGATAGATTTGTCGAGTGTGTCTTGATTGAATAACTAAAATAGTTCTGTAAACTCAACATACAGAGCATTCTCATGGTGGTAATGATCTGCCTTGACTTTCACCATGAGGGACTCTCGATTGGTAGTCTTGGTAATTTTCATGTACCATTCATGCAATTCATACATTCTCGTTGAGAGGTTCTTGACCTCCTCAGGCTTGACCAAAGGTTCGCCGCAGGCATATTTCCGTTTTAGTTCCTGCTCTGTAAAAGTATCCATGGGCTCGAGCCCTAGGAGTTATTCTACAGTGCATCCGATCTCTGCAGCCTGCCTTCTATGATCGTCGGTTATTACCAGATAACCGGCCGCACCGGTACTACTCATGTGTGTTGGTACAATGAGTGGGGGGATTGATTGCACCGCCTCTTCTCCCAGCTGGGGAACAATTTTCCTGCTTTTCTTGGCAGCTGCTTGGCTGGAGCTCGAGCTCGACTCCTTTTGTTGTGCTTCATATGCCTTCCTAATTTGGCGCTCATAGTCTGAGTCAACAGGCTTGAGATCTGGTTGTTGAGCCATACAAATAAAGTGCTCAATGGCATGCTCAGGCACTTTCTCCTTTGGCGGCGCTGCCGGTTTCGGTCCAAAATGGGCGTCCAATTGTCTCCTGCATTCGGCTTCGTTTTCCCCTTTGCTCATGTCATAAGGCCTCTTCGGAAGAGGCACGAGGCTTTGACCATATTAGAATCTCTTGCCTTCGCCTGTACTTGTATTGCTAGCTACAATAATTGCGACAGCTTTCTTTCGCTGTTGCTTAGGCGGGGGAGCCCATTGAGGCGGCGGAGACGGCTTAGGCGGTGCCTGACTTGGAGGAGGAGGCCTGGGCTGAGGCGGTGCCGGATGACTTGGAGGAGTAGGAGTGAGCTCATGTGGTGCCGGACTTGGAGGAGGAGGAGTGGCCCCATGCATTGCCGGACTTGGAGGAGCAGGAGTCTGTAGAGGCGGTGGCTGACTTGGAGGAGTTGGAGTCGACTGCTGACACGGTGGCGGACTTGGAGGAGGAGCCGACTGACGCGGTGTCAGTGGCCTTGGAAAGATGATGCAATCCTTTCTCCATAGAACGATACGATGTAATGCCTCTCCCAGTGTGTGCTCGTCGTCACCTCCATGTCAAGCTATAGCCCCCTATATTCTGCCACCACTTCATCAACCGCGACACGAGCATAGTCAGCTGGAATTGGATTGCAATGGAAGGTTGCTTCAGGGGGATTTGTATAAGCAACGTCGTCCGCCACCTTGATGGATATGTTCTTCATTTTGAAGTGTAGCTCACAATTAGTGTTCTCAATGATGTCATCCACAGGGTATGTATCCAGCAGTAGTGCCTCATGGCCCGATGCGGAACCCACGTTGCTTCTTGGTATGGATGGGACGATGCTATCCAATGCTGGATTCGCTAGCTCCTGCAACTGCAGAGACCCCCTTCCCTGGCTGATTTTGTCGATCTGCTGCTGCTGCCGTTGGAATAGGAGTGCCAACTCCGTGTGCAAAAGTTCTAGGCCTTTAAGGCGTTCTGCTTCCTGCTTCCTCTTCTCCTCCTCCAGCTTCCTCTTCTTCTCCTCCATCTTCCTTCTGGCATGACTTCTATAGTCGGCGTTCCAGTCTGCAAACCCCTCAAACCCGGGAACAACGCCTTTGCCTCGTGTTCTTCCCGGGTGTTCAGGATTTCCTAGGGTGCGCGTAAGCTCGTCGTTCTCTCTATTGGGCGTGAACACCCCCGTTCGAGCCTCTTCTATTGCAACAAGTAATTTGTCCTCGGCTCCTTTAAGACTTGCCTTCTTCAAAACCTGGCCTGTCTTTGGGTCCAACGCCCCCCATGCGCATAGAACCAAGTCCTGCACCTGGGGGGCCAGCTCAATGTAATTGGACTAACCCCTGCAGCCTCCATCTCTTCCTCAGCCTTATCCCACTTAGGCTGGGCCACCGCGTAGCCACCTGGCCCCAACCTATGGAAATGCTCCTTTTTCACGGCATTGATCGTGTTTATTCTCGACCGTTCCTTAGCTAATTCCGATTCCTTGAATTTCAC
Organism: Triticum dicoccoides; assembly: GCF_002162155.2. Classification (NCBI taxonomy): domain Eukaryota; kingdom Viridiplantae; phylum Streptophyta; class Magnoliopsida; order Poales; family Poaceae; genus Triticum; species Triticum dicoccoides. Next base: position 449,717,955 of record NC_041387.1, on the reverse strand, counting down.
AAAAGCTGGCTAGTGATCTCTTTGCTTCTCCACTGTTCTCGTGAATTCTGGAGTCTTCTTTCCTCCATTGACGTGCGTGGCCCATATAGTTTTCTTGTGGTTGTTGAATGCAACAGTCATCTTCCTAAGAGCAGCATTCTTGACTTTCTCCACATCTTCAGCTGTGAAATGATCTGGTAGCGTGAAATGTGACATGAGAGCTTCCCAAAGCAATTTTTTGGCTCTATCGTCAACAAAAGTAAGATCTGGACGTGGCTTTGCTGGCTTTTTCCATTCTTGAATGGAGATCGGGAGTTGCTCCTTCACAAGAACCCCGCACTCACGAACGAACTTGCCCGCATTATTCTTAGGCGCGACCAGTTCACCATTATATTTCATGGCATCGATGTTGTACTTTGTGGCTTCCTTCAACTTTTTGGCTGGGCCTCGCATTGTCCTGCTCCCTGCAGACGATTTTCTCGATCCGGAGGGCTGAAAGAAGAAAGATCGATTCATTAATACATATATATCGAATACTATCGAATTATCTAGTTCACTCGCGGTTCCTGAGGTGCGGGCGGTGGACACCCAAAGAGAAGGAACCATCACAGGATCATAGCTCAGGTGAGATCCCCGAAGAACCTGCCGGGTATTGGAGAACCTGACGTCCATAGAAGCCATGTAGCGATGGACGTGCTCGTTCTCCTCCCTGACACGGCGACATACCACCTCCGGCGGGGCCGGCTCCCTCCACACCGAAAGTGGCCCACGCGAATGCCACCAAAGGAGCTCCTGGTCGACGACAGGACCCGGGGTCGGGTTCCTCACCAAGAGGCGCGTCCCTGAAGGTAGCACCTCCCAGTGCCAGTTCGGCGGAGCCCAGTCCCGGACATGGCTCCTCTGAAGCAGGACGTCGTCACGAACGGGTCGACGGCGAGGATGTGGGCCGGGCATCATTGACATCGAGAACAAATACTATATGCAAATTAATATATATGATCAATTAATATATATGAGAGAACGTTGCATATGTCAAAATTCATATCTAGCTAGCTAATTCATCTAATTCATCTAGCTAACATTTGATATATATGATCAACAATCTAACATTTCTATCTAGCTAACTAATTCATCTAGCTAACATTTGACATTAATCTAACATTTCTATCTAGCTAATTCATCTAACATTTGACATTAATCTAAGGTTTCTATCTAATCTAACATTTAACATTAATATATCTAATTCAATCATCTAATTAACAATTTGAAATTAATCTAATTCATCTAGCTAGCTAAAACTTTGACATTAACAATTTGACATTAATATAAAAAACAGAAAACAGAAAATAAGTATAAAATGTGTGTGTGTGCGCGCGCGCGTGTACGCGCGTGTGTGTATGGGCGGGGGCGCGGCCATGGCGCGCGCAGGGGGCTCACAGCATGGGGCGACGGGGGGTGGTGATCGACGGACGCGATGACGGGGTGACGGCGTACGGGGTGGTGGCAAGACGCGGCGATGACGGGGACGGCGACAGGGACAGGCCGGGACAGCGACGGCGCGAGACAGGGGCGACAACGATGTCAAAGTAGAGGAGAGGAAGTGGAGATGAAACTACAAATTTTCGTAAGTGCTATATATATAGGAGGGGCATTTAGTACCGGTTGAAGCCATGACCCGGTACTAAAGGTCAAATTTGGCCAGGCCAAGCGGCAGAAGCGGCCCCCTTTAGTACCAGGACATGGTTGCAACCGGTACTAAAGGCCCCCGTTTAGTACCGGTTGGAGCCACGACCCGGTACTAAAGGGGGTGCGCTGGTCCAGGTGCGGTGCGCAAGTTTGGTCCCACCTAGCTAGCCGAGGGGCGACCGCACTGGTTTATAAGCCCTAGTGCAGTAGCTCTCTCAAGCTCCTCTCTAAGCAGGCCCTTATGGCCTAAACAATCTGTGCTGCCCTGTTGGGCCTACTGGGCTAGCGGTCCTGCATCCTGGCCCAACTAGAGGTTGGGTTTCTAGTCATATGCAGGCCGTTGTGGCCCACTAGGCGGGTTTTTTCAAATTTGTTTTTTTCCTTTTTTCTCCTTTATTTATGTTTTTTATTTATTTCTGAGTTGTTTTTTGTTGTATTTAGAATTTCTTTGTGAATATTTTTTGCTTTGGTACCAAAAATTACAAACTTTCTATTAGTGTCATTAGTTTTCAGATTTGAATAGTTTAAATTTGAATTATTTGAAATTTGTGTGAATCACTAGTTTGGGAATAACTTTACTTTAAAAATAGTTTTTTCAGTGATTCTTTTTTATTATGTTTAATATTAGTGTGTTTTATCATTATATTCAATTTGGTAATACTTAGATTATTTAAAAAAAAATAAAATGCCTTTGTAACAGATGAGTTTTCGTCCGAAACCCTGATACTTCGAAAGAGATTGTCCATTTTGTACACGAAGTGGATCCAGTTTTTGTCGTAACCCTCTCTACTTTTTGCACTTGCTATGGGGGTGAAATGATGATACCATGCCAACTTTCAACCTTTTCAGAGTTCATTTGTAGTGCTTTTCAATTTCAGGGTCATTTAGCTCAAAAAATCAGTAAATGCATGAAAACTAGCAAATGATGTCAGAAAGGGTTGAAATTTGATGGCGTGGCTTTGAATGGTGCATACTAAATGCACAAAAAGTATGGAGTTGTAATAAGTTAAAAAAATGAATTGCCTTTGTAACAGATGAGTTTTCGTCCAAAATCCTGATACTTCAAAAGAGATTGTCCATTTTGTACACGAAGTGCATCTAGTTTTTGCCGTAACTCTCTCAACTTTTTTGCACATGCTATGTGGGTGAAATGTTGATACCATGCCAACTTTCAACTTTTTTAGAGTTCATTTGTAGTGCTTTTCAATTTCAGGGTCATTTAGCTCAAAAAAATCAGTAAATGAGCTGAAAATTAGCAAATGAAGTCAGAAAGGTACATGTTTGTCCGAAGCACAAAAGTACACGTTTCAAATGCAAAACACATAAGCACCCTAAGTATTACAAAGATTCCCTACTGTCTTTGGGTGTGAAACTTTTTCTTTCTGTGTGTCCCTTTGCGCCGTAACCATGGACAATCTTCATCATTTAACTGGATGCTCGGGTCAATATTCAATGTGAAGGGAGCAATTTCATGAAACTTTTCATAATCTTCTGACATGTCTGTCTTTTCATCCACTCACACGATGTTTCTTTTCCCTGAAAGAACTATGTGGCGCTTTGGCTCATCGTATGATGTATTCGCTTCCTTATCTTTTCTTTTTCTCGGCTTGGTAGACATGTCCTTTACATAGAAAACCTGTGCCACATCATTGGGTAGGACGAATGGTTCATCTATGCACGCAAGATTGTTCAGATCCACTGTTGTCATTCCATATTGCGGGTCTTCCATTACGCCGCCTCCTGTCATATTGACCCATTTGCACCGAAACAAAGGGACCTTCAAATCACGTCCTTAGTCAAGTTCCTATATCTCCTCTATGTAACCATAATATGTGTCCTTTCCCCTACTGGTTGCTGCATCAAAGAGGACACCGCTGTTTTGGTTGCTGCTCTTTTTATCTTGGGCGATCGTGTAAAATGTATTCCCATTTATCTCGTACCCTTTGAAAGTCATTATATTCGAAGATGGTAACTGGGATAGCAAGTACAGGTCATCGTCAATATCGGCGTCATGCATGGCACGTGTCTACAACCAACTGGCGAAAGTCCTCATTTGTTCGCGTGTAATCCAGTCTTCAGACTGCTCTGGGTATTTGGAGCTTAGAATATTCTTGTGTTCCTCCATATACGAAGCCACCCAAGCGGAATTTTGTAGAACTGTGTAGTGTGCTTCAGTGAGAGAATGCCCGTCCATACATATTATTTGATCCGGTCCTAGCATGCCTTTTCCACCCAGTCTGCCCTTATGCCACGATTCAGGAACACCAATCGGCTTAAGGTCAGGAATAAAGTCAACACAAAACTCAATGACCTCCTCATTTTCATGGCCCTTGGAGATGCTTCCTTCTGGCCTAGCACAATTATGAACATATTTCTTTAATACTCCCATGAACCTCTCAAAGTGGAACATATTGTGTAGAAATACAGGACCCAGAACGGCAATCTCTTCGCATAGGTAAACTAGGACGTGCGTCATGATATTGAAGAAGTGAAAGGACATGCGGTAGCCCCATGTGTTGTTTTGGTAATTGATGACAATCTCTATGGACTAATGGTTGCTTTGAGTTATATTTTAAGGGTTTGCCCATAGGCTTTTCTTGGAGTCCATTTGTTGGTTTCAATGAGAGTTTATGATGACCAAGGTGCTATTAATGAATTATCCAAAGATTGGTCATATGAGTGTTGAGCTTATTGCAAGCATGTCTTGAAGAAGAAGCTTGTGTGATCATTCATGTTTACCTTCAAGACATCATCCAAATGAAGAGAGTTGCAAAGTTTCAAGGTTGATCAAGACTAAGTCAAGAGTGAATCAAGTTGATCAACCCACAAAGCGTAGAAGATGTACTGAGAGGGATCAAGTGATCCCATGGTATGGTAAGCATTGTCCATTGCACTTTATGTACTAACCCATGGTCTATGTGAGAGTTGTATGTGGGGTTAGGTACGTATCCATGGGCTTGCGTCAAGAGGAAGATATCATACAACCCATGGAAAGGATGACATCAAGTGGTGATCGTCATCAAGATTGTCGTGTGCAAATTCAAGTGGAGCATCATGAAGACATCAAGTGCTTGAATCTTGCCATCCATTGTGGTGTCAATGGACTTGTGAAGATGTGCCGAAGAGTGGCTCACCCATAGTGAACTATGGGGGAGCAATCATCTAGTCTTCATCGAGCCAACACAATCAAGAAAGGTGGTCCAACTTGAGGGAGTCAAGATCGTCTTCATCTAGCTCAAGTGGACCATGTGCAAGGAAAAGGTTTGCCCTTGATAGGTTTTCTATTTTACTGGTCTCGTGGTGGTAGTTGGGAGACCGAGTTATAGGATCGTTTACCGTACTATCAAGGGGGGCTCTCAAGTTGGTAGCTTGATCGTATCATTAGTAGAGAGCTCAAACCATTGCATCCTTGCATCATGTTTCTTGGTTCTTGTGTGGTTATCTTTGTGAGTCTTAGATCTTATGGTCATCTTGATGACAAGCTTGAGTTCATCGAAAACGGAGTTCGCATGCGTCTTCTATGATGTTTTCAGTGTTGAAGGTTTTACCGGTCTTATCCGATGAAGGGTTCTCACCATTTTCTTATGGGACTCTTCTCATTTGCTTATTCTTGATATTTCTATCAATATTGTGTTAGCCCATGTCGTTAGCTTTCCAACAAACTTGGTTTCGTTGTATTCGGAGTCCGTTTGCAAAAGTTGTGGCTGTTTTGGTAAAGGCTGCAGCGGTACTACCGCGACCAGAGCGGGTGTAATTTTTTACTACCGCGGCTCCTGAGCGGTAGTACCACTCCACAGCAGTACTGCCGTGGCTCCTAAGCGGTAGTACCACTCCGGACCAAAATCTCGTGTTTTGCTCAGCGGAAGTAGGCACAGAAGTATTTTTTTTAGTACCGCTCGCAAGCAGTAGTACCGCTACCATTTGCGGTAGTACCGTGAGGTCGAGCTGTAGTACCGTGAGGACGAGCGGTACTACCGCTCCGATGGTTCTTCTGGCCTTTTTTCCTCCTCGCTGTTGTGTTTCGAAGGCGTACTACCGCCCTAGCGGTAGTACCGCTCCTTGGAGCGGTAGTACCGCTCTGTGCGGGCTGTGAGCATAACGGTTGGATTTTTCTCCACCTATAAAAGGGGGTCTTCTTCCCCATTGAACCTAATCCTTTGAGCTTGTGTTCTTCCCCCATTGTTGACCTTCCCCGAGCTTGCTATCTCTCAATCCCTCCATGGATTCTTGCTAGTTTTTGGGGGAAAAGAGAGATGAGATCTAGATCCACGTTTCCACCAATCACTTTCTCCTCTAAGTGAGGGGAACCCCTTGGATCTATATCTTGGAGTTCTTCATGTTCTTCTTTCGTTCTTCCTCTCATTTTCTTCCCTAGCATTAGTTGCTTTCATGGGATTTGGGAGAGAAGGACTTGGGCACTCCGTGTGCCCTTGCCATTGCATTTGCTGCATCGGTTTGAGTTCTCCTTGGTGATACGTGGAAGTGAAGTTTGAGAAGCTTATTACTCTTGGGTGTTTGGGCACCCTAGAGCTTGTTCCTCTTGGGTGCCTTGGCACCCTAGACGGTTGGTGGTGTTCGGAGCTCAATCATTGTGGTGTAAAGCTCCGGGCAAGCGTCGGGGTCTCCAATTAGGTTGTGGAGATCGCCCCGAGCAATTTGACGGGTACCGGTGACCGCCCCCAAGGGTTGCCAAAGTGTACGGGTTCGGTGATCGCCCCCAAGGGTCGCCATTTGTACGGGTTCGGTGACCGCCCTCAAGGGTCCCTTAGTGGAATCACGGCAGCTTGCATTGTGCGAGGGCGTGAGGAGATTACGGTGGCCCTAGTGGCTTCTTGGGGAGCATTGTGCCTCCACACCGCTCCAAACGGAGATTAGCATCCGCAAGGGTGTGAACTTCGGGATACATCGTCGTCTCCGCGTGCCTTGGTTATCTCTTACCCGAGCCCCTTTACTTATGCACTTTACTTTGTGATAGCCATATTGTTCTTTGTCATATATCTTGCTATCACATAGTTGCTTATCTTGCTTATCATAAGTTGTTGGTGCACATAGGTGAGCCTAGTTGTTGTAGGTTTTGTGGTTGACAAATTAACCGCTAGGTTTATTCCGCATTTGTTCAAGCCTAAACCATAATTATTTTAAAGCGCCTATTCACCCCCCTCTAGGCGACATCCTCGATCTTTCAATTGGTATCAGAGCCTCGTATCTCTTTGTTGGGCTTAACCGCCTAGAGAGTAAAGATGTCGACTAGGGGATTAGGATTCTCTGACACTCTTAGTTTCAATGGCACAAATTTTGATGTTTGGGTAATTCGCATGCTTAACCTCTTTAGGGTCATGGACCCAAATTTAGAGCGAATTATAGATATGGGATTTTCTCCTCCAAAGGATCCCCAAATATTATCTTTAGAGGATGAGAAAAACTCTTATCTCAATGCTCAAGCTTCTAATGTGCTTTTCGATGCTTTGAGCAATGTAGTTATACTTCAACTCATGTCGTTCCGGGATGCTCATGAGTTATGGACAAAGCTTCAAGATAAATATGGTGTGTCCAAGATTTGTGGGGATGATTGTTCTCCCTCCACCTCCGGTCGTATTGTCTTCTCAACTTCTTCTACTTCACCTACATGTGGTTTGCCACAAGGTAATGATATGGTGAGTAGTGTTGGTCATTGCAATGATGATAGTATGCTTATTGTGGATGATCCTTCATCACTATATTATTGCAATGCTTCATCTTTGGACTCTAGCACTTCAAGCACTCCAAATGTTTCACATGCTTGTGTTGATAGTCCTTACATATCATGTACAAATTTCTTGACTAAATCTCATGATGATATGCTTGCTATGTCTTGTTGCCATGATAAAAATGCATGTATTTACTCGATTTGTTGTGCTAACAATGTAGAGGAAACCCAACACTCCATGGAACAAGATGTGGTCTTGAATGGTGCTTCATGGGATCCTACATCATCATCTATTGCTTTTTGCCTTATGGCTAAGGTGTCAAAGGTATCTCCTACTTTGTACCCCAATATGTCTCTTGATGATGATGTTGATGCTAATGATGATGAGGATAATGATGAAGAGAATTATAATGTTGCCTCCTTTAAAACTAAGGGGGAAATGATTTTTAAAGCTCTTCATAAAAATAAAATTGCTCGTTCCAACTTCATGGAAATAATGTCCATTGCCATTGATGGCAAGAAATACATTGAGGAGTTGGGATCTCATCTAGAGGAGCATGAGGTCACCATTGAGAAAATGGAAGCTCATGGGCGTGATTACGCTAATGAGATTGCGGACCTTTCTCAAGCTCTTGAACTTGAACAAACCACCAAGGAATCTCTTGAGGAGACTTTTGCTCTAGAATTATCTAGAGTGAAGGAATCTAATGATAGAGCTCTTGAGGTGGCCAATGTTTTTGAAACTAAAAATGCTAAGCTTGAAGTTTCTCATGCTAGACTCCTTGAGGATTTTGAGTACCTCGAAAATGGCTCAAGGGTCATCAAAGGTGAGCTCATCAAACTCATCGAGTCTCATGCTCAACTTGAAGCTTCTTATTTAAAAGAGCTTGCCAAGTTGCCTTCTCCTCTTGTTGTTAATGATGATGCTTGTGCTACTAACTCTATTACTTGTGAAGCATCCATTTTGAAGGAGAATGTTGAGCTATGGGCTCAACTTGAGGTGCTATCTAGCAATTACGGAAAATTGGAAGAAAGTCATGAAAAGCTCTCAAGCTCTCATGATGATCTTCTAGTATCCCATAGTGTGCTAAAGATAGCTCATGAGGCCATGATTGCTAAGGTAACATCTAGTGAGCCTCATGTGGATACTAGCACTACTTCTAGTCAAAATAGTATATTGCCATGTGCTAGTCCTTGTAATTCATCTACTCACAATGTTGGTACATCTTGTGATGAATTGCTTTCCTTGCCTTGTTGCTCTAACGATGAAGCTTATACTTCCAATAGTACTTGTGTTGAGACTAACCATGTAGAGGAAATCAAAGAGCTCAAGGCCCAAGTCACTTCTTTGAAGAAAGACTTGGAAAAGAGTCATCAAGGGAAATCCACACTCAACAATATCTTGAGTGTGCAAAAATCCCCCAATGACAAAGGTGGACTTGGATTAAACTCCAATAAGAAGAACAAGTCCAAGATGAACAAAATGAAGGGCCAAGAACAAGTCAAGAATTCGGCCAAGATTGTTTGCTTCAAGTGCAAAGTCGAAGGGCATCATGTTAGATCTTGCCCATTGAAGAAGAAGGCCATTAGTGTCAAGCAACAAGGGAATAGGGCACAAGTTCAATCTCATGCTCAACATCAAGTTGAATAAAGGCCTCTTCCCAAGAAGACTCAAGTTAATGCTTCTCAAATTGAGAAATCAAGTGAGAAGAAAGTGAAGAGTAGACGTTGCTACTTATGTCGTGAGAAAGGTCACGTCGCTTCTTCATGCACTAGTGGTAACTTATCCAACCAAATTATTATTGATGATATCTATTCTCTTGGTAAGGATAAGGTTGGCAATGTGTTTGCCAAGTTTGTTGGTACTCAAAGTGGTGTCAAGCAAAGAACCATTTGGGTAGCCAAACCTATTGTGTCTAACCTCTTAGGACCCAACTTGGTTGGGGACCAACAAGCTCAAACTTGATCAATAGGTGTTGTTGGAGGGCATTGGAGACTTGGCTACATTATGAAGAATTAAGGGGACTTCATCACTCTTATTGTCTCAAGCCAAGTCAATTGAGTCATCAAGTTTATATCTTATATCCAATGTGCCTCATTGCGGTAACTTGTACTTAAAATTGCTTACATTGAAAGTTACTTGCCCCCTTGCATGTTTTGGTTTTGTTCCTTGCATGTGTTTGTATATGTTGTCATTCCAGCTTGCTTATCTTGAGCAATCAAGTATGTGTGTGTTGGTTTGCACATCATGTACGTGTGTGTCGTGTGTTGAGCCTTTATGCTTCTTGTTTGTATCCTAGTTGGCTCGTGTGAGAGATTAATGGAACATCCCATTTTTGGGGAGTGATGTGCTTTGTCCACCTCACAATCCTATAAATGTGTGTACATGAGGAATACCATCTAGTATTGATATTACAAGATTATCTAGTCGCTAGGTGGTATATCTCTCATGAGAAATTCAAATTCTAAATATTCCATTAATTATCTCTTGTTTGTTCCTCTTATTGCCTCTTGTTAAGTTCTTATTGGTATCACATTATGGGGGAGTAATATGCTAAGTGCATATTACAAGCCTAGAAAATGTGTACATTTGAGATATTGTCACCTAGAATTGATATTGTAGATTATCTTGTTCCTAGGTGGCATGTTAGCTCTACAAGTTGCAATTTTCTTGTGTTTGGTGTGAAGATGATGTCGGATATCCTTGTTATCTACCACCGGGAATTATTTCCAAATACTTCTTGTCTTTGACAATTGGTAGTCTTATGTGTGGTAGAATTTGTTGATAATCTTTACATTGGCTTTTGTTTTACTTGCCTTTTCTCTTGCCAAGGTTTGTGTCAACTCCCGTTGTTTCCATACCACTTGTGGATATTGTTTATTTCTTGTTCTTGTCTAGTGTTTTCTAGATATAGTGAAAGCGGTGATCCCACCTTGTGCATTTTGTATTTAAATATAAATCCTATATAATGCACAACTCGTGGGGGAGCTATTCTTTTCTTTAGAACACTCTTCTTGTGATCCTTATCAAGTGTGTTTTGGTGGAAGGCAAGCCATTTCTTTTTGGTACTTTGTGCCATCATGAAACTTTGTTGAGAGCTTGGTTTGTTTGGAACCATCCTCTCTTTGGGAGTTTGACATCTTTAGTTTAGTGTGTATTAATGGATATCTCATTCCTTGATGTATCTTTAATGATATCTTCCCAGTGATGATTTCTCCATTTGGTATCCTTTTCACTTGGCATTTCTTTGACTTTTAGTTTTGGGTTTTGAAAGTCTTGAGCATGCATGTTTACTTCATGTATTTCATTTGGCATGATTTCTTTCTTTGACTCAATATATAGCGGAAACTCCACCTAGTCTCAATTTGGATGAGATGTGCATGAAATTCATTTTCATATCTATATGCACATATTTATGTGGAGTTTTTCCTATGTATTGGTGTTTCTAACTATTTGGTCCCGATGAGTTTGGGTACCGTTTAGTTTGTGTTGTTCTTCTAGGAACATTTGGAGATGCATTGGATGCTCGGATCACTCACAAGGAAGGTGTTGTCACCATGTGCATATTGGAGTCAAGCTAGGATGATCAATGAACTACTATCTACCTTCAATTGGTATCTACTACATCCTTCCAATGATATCTCGGTAACAAGTATCTATTCATGCTTTCTCCTCTTGCATTCAACCTTATGTAGGTTGCATCTTGGCATGATATTCATTTCATATCTTGTGATACTTGTTTCCTTTCTCAAAGCATCCCAACAATGATCTCTTGTTTCTAGTTGTGATGCCTTTGATGGATGTTTGTTGGGACTTCATTTATATACAATAAGACCATATCTAGCCAAGTGCTATGCTTTCAAGCAAATATCTTATTGGTATATTTATGACTTCCTTGTGGATATCTTGTTCCTTCGTGTTGTAACTATTTCGGGTGTACATCCTTCTTTGTAGATATATATATATCATCATGATTTCGTCTACATAGAACCTTATACACTTGAGAGAAATTACATCTCTAGTTGATATCCTTTCTTTCACGTCCACCTTGTCTTTCTTATGTTATTTCTTTGGTGGCTCCGTGAAAGCTTTTGCCATGAGTGCGTGTCCTCTATCGTTGCATCTTGTTGCACTCTTTTGTGGTGAAGATTATTTTCCTCTTGCTTATATTTACGAGGTTTTTGCCATCTTAATTGGTATCCCTCGTCTTGATGAGCCTCCCCTCGTCTATCTTCACCACGGGTTGTCACAAGCATAGGTTCTCTTTTGCTTATTAGTAAGCTTGTGAACCCATTTGCCAGCTGTGTGTGGGAATGATAGTCCTTGCATCGTGTGCCTCATTCTTTCAAGACTATGTTGATGCTTAATGCTCATCCTAATTTTAGTCTTCTCAAGTGCTTCGCCATGACTCACACACATCATTTTGGTTGAGCCTATTCTTAAGTTGCCTCTTTTACATGTTGCTCAACCATGTGCTTGTTGCAAGCGCTAGGCTTTGTTTCCTATATGCTCACTTGCACTGGATGTGAGTTTCTATTGATTTTGGGGGAGCTATGATCCTATTTTGTGCACTTTGTATTCAAATACAAAAATTCTTATGTGCGCACAAATCATGGGGAGCTTCTCTAGTTTCTTTAGAACACTCCTTTGCGCTTTTCATAATATCTTTATTCTTGTGGCATGTAGGATCATTGGTCTAGTTGGTTCAATTGATATCCGTTGATTGCTTGCTTCAATTGGTATCTTCTGAGTGCTTGTGTCTCTCTTTGTTATGTCTTTGTGGCATATCTTTCTGTTGCAATCTTTGGGCATCAATATAGTTTGTCTTCCTCCAAGTATTGGCAGTTGGATATGTGTATTGCATTCCACTCTCTTGTTGAGAAATACACAATTTATGGAGGACCACAATTTATATTAACCTTCTAAGCTTTTCGCCCATTTTAGCAATCGATGCCAATGGGGGAGAAGTTTCAGAGAGTTTTGTGGAGTAGCTTTGGTTTTTGTTTCCTTAGCATTTGCATGCATTATTGGTTGGTGCATTGCATGGTGATGCATAATTCCTTGTATAAACTCTCTTGAAAGTGATTGTCATCAATTACCAAAATGGGGGAGATTGAAAGGACATGCAGTGCCCCCATGTGTGGTTTTGGTAATTGATGACAATCTCTATGGACTAATGGTTGCCTTGAGTTATATTTGAAGGGTTTGCCCATAGGCTTTTCTTGGAGTTCATTTGTTGGTTCAATGAGAGTTTATGATGACCAAGGTGCTATTAATGAATTATCCAAAGATTGGTCATATGAGTGTTGAGCTTATTGCAAGCATGTCTTGAAGAAGAAGCTTGTGTGATCATTCATGTTTACCTTCAAGACATCATCCAAATGAAGAGAGTTGCAAAGTTTCAAGGTTGATCAAGACTAAGTCAAGAGTGAATCAAGTTGATCAACTCACAAAGCGTAGAAGATGTACTGAGAGGGATCAAGTGATCCCATGATATGGTAAGCATTGTCCATTGCACTTTATGTACTAACCCATGGTCTATGTGAGAGTTGTATGTGGGGTTAGGTACGTATCCATGGGCTTGCGTCAAGAGGAAGATATCCTACAACCCATGGAAAGGATGACATCAAGTGGTCATCGTCATCAAGATTGCCGTGTGCAAGTTCAAGTGGAGCATCACGAAGACATCAAGTGCTTGAATCTTGCCATCCATTGTGGTGTCAATGGACTTGTGAAGATGTGCCGAAGAGTGGCTCACCCATAGTGAACTATGGGGGAGCAATCATCTAGTCTTCATCGAGCCAACACAATCAAGAAAGGTGGTCCAACTTGAGGGAGTCAAGATCGTCTTCATCTAGCTCAAGTGGACCATGTGCAAGGAAAAGGTTTGCCCTTGATAGGTTTTCTATTTTACCGGTCTCGTGGTGGTAGTTGGGAGACCGAGTTATAGGATCGTTTGCCATACTATCAAGGGGGGCTCTCAAGTTGGTAGCTTGATCGTATCGTTAGTAGAGAGCTCAAACCATTGCATCCTTGCATCATGTTCTTGGTTCTTGTTTGGTTATCTTTGTGAGTCTTAGAGCTTATGGTCATCTTGATGACAAGCTTGAGTTCATCGAAAACGGAGTTCACATGCGTCTTCTATGATGTTTTCGGTGTTGAAGGTTTTACCGGTCTTATCCGATGAAGGGTTCTCACCATTTTCTTATGGGACTTTTCTCATTTGCTTATTCTTGATATTTCTATCAATATTGTGTTAGCCCATGTCGTTAGCTTTCCAACAAACTTGGTTTCGTTGTATTCAGAGTCCGTTTGCAAAAGTTGTGGCTGTTTTGGTAAAGGCTGCAGCGGTACTACCGCGACCAGAGCGGATGTAATTTTTTACTACCGCTCCAGAGCGGTACTACCGCGGCTACTAAGCGGTAGTACCGCTCCGGACCAAAATCTCGTGTTTTTCTCAGCGGAACTAGGCACATAAGTATTTTTTTAGTACCGCTCGCAAGCAGTAGTACCGTGAGGTCGAGCGGTAGTACCATGAGGACGAGCGGTACTACCGCTCCGATGGTTCTTCTGGCCTTTTTGCCTCCTCGCTGTTGTGTTTCGAAGGGGTACTACCGCCCTAGCGGTAGTACCGCTCCTTGGAGCGGTAGTACTGCTCTGTGCGGGCTGTGAGCATAACGGTTGGATTTTTCTCCACCTATAAAAGGGGGTCTTCTTCCCCATTGAACCTAATCCTTTGAGCTCGTGTTCTTCCCCCATTGCTGACCTTCCCCGAGCTTGCTCTCTCTCAATCCCTCCATGGATTCTTGCTAGTTTTTTGGGGGAAAGAGAGAGGAGATCTAGATCCACGTTTCCACCAATCACTTTCTCCTCTAAGTGAGGGGAACCCCTTGGATCTATATCTTGGAGTTCTTCGTGTTCTTCTTTCGTTCTTCCTCTCATTTTCTTCCCTAGCATTAGTTGCTTCGGTGGAATTTCGGAGAGAAAGACTTGGGCACTCCGTGTGCCCTTGCCATTGCATTTGGTGCATCGATTTGAGTTCTCCTCGGTGATACGTGGAAGTGAAGTTTGAGAAGCTTATTACTCTTGGGTGTTTGGGCACCCTAGAGCTTGTTCCTCTTGGGTGCCTTGGCGCCCTAGACGGTTGGTGGTGTTCGGAGCTCAATCATTGTGGTGTAAAGCTCCGGGCAAGCGTCGGGGTCTCCAATTAGGTTGTGGAGATCGCCCCGAGCAATTTGACGGGTACCGGTGACCGCCCCCAAGGGTTGCCAAAGTGTACGGGTTCGGTGACCGCCCCCAAGGGTCGCCATTTGTACGGGTTCGGTGACCGCCCTCAAGGGTCCCTTAGTGGAAGCACGACATCTTGCATTGTGCGAGGGCGTGAGGAGATTACGGTGGCCCTAGTGGCTTCTTGGGGAGCATTGTGCCTCCACACTGCTCCAAACGGAGATTAGCATCCGCAAGGGTGTGAACTTCGGGATACATCGTCGTCTCCACGTGCCTTGGTTATCTCTTACCCGAGCCCCTTTACTTATGCACTTTACTTTGTGATAGCCATATTGTTCTTTGTCATATATCTTGCTATCACATAGTTGCTTATCTTGCTTATCATAAGTTGTTGGTGCACATAGGTGAGCCTAGTTCTTGTATGTTTTGTGCTTGACAAATTAAACGCTAGGTTTATTCCGCATTTGTTCAAGCCTAAACCATAATTATTTTAAAGCGCCTATTCACCCCCCCCCTCTAGGCGACATCCTCGATCTTTCAAGAAGGATGGTGGGAAGACTAACTCGAAACTGACAAGACATTGCACCAAATCATTCTCCAACCTTGGTATGATTTTTGGATCGATTACCTTCTGAGAGATTGCATTGAGCAATGCACACAACTTCACAATGGCTAATTGAACGTTTTCCGGTAGAAGCCCCCTCAATGCAATCGGAAGCAGTTGCATCCTAATCACGTGGCAGTCATGAGACTTTAGGTTCTGAAACTTTTTCTCTGCCATATTTATTATTCCCTTTATATTCGACGAGAAGCCAGACGGTACCTTCATACTGAGTAGGCATTCAAAGTAGATTTCCTTCCCTTCTTTGGTAAGAGCGTAGCTGGCATGACCCTAATGTATGTCGTCCTTTCCGTGCATACATTGATGGTCCTGCCATGCCTACGGTGTATCTTTTATCTTCCCATACAAGCACAAGAAGCCAAGCAGGGTCACGCAAAGATTCTTTGTCACGTGCATCACGTCGATTGTAGAGCGGATCTCTAGGTCTTTCCAATAGGGCAAGTCCCAAAATATAGATTTCTTCTTCCACATGGGTGCGCGTCCGTCGGCGTCATTCAGAACAGATTGTCCGCCAGGACCCTTTCCAAAGATTACCTTCAAATCCTTGACCATATCATGTACATCATCACCGGTACGGTGGCGAGCTTCGTCCGGTGATCTACCTCACCTTTGAAATGCTTGCCTTTCTTTCTTACGGGATGCCTGCCCGGAATAAATCGACGATATCCCAAGTACACTTTCTTCTTACAATTATCCAAATATATGTTGTCGATATCATCCAAATAGTGCGTGCATGTGCGGTATCCCTTGTTTGTCTGTCCTGAAAGGTTACTGAGAGCAGGCCAATCATTGATGGTCACAAACAGCAACGCATGTAGGTCAAATTCTTCCTGTTTGTGCTCATCCCACGCACGTACACCTTTTTCATTCCACAGCTATAAGAGTTCTTCAACCAATGGCCTTCGGTGCACATCAATGTCGTTGTCGGGTTGCTTAGGGCCTTGGATGAGCACTGGCATCATAATGAACTTCCGCTTCACGCACAACGAAGGAGGAAGGTTATACATACATAGAGTCACAGGCCAAGTGCTATGGTTGCTGATCTGCTCCCCAAAAGGATTAATGCCATCTGCGCTTAGACCAAACCATACATTCCTTGCGTCACCTGCAAAGTACTCCTAGTACTTTCTCTTGATTTTTCTCCACTGCGATCCGTCAGCGGGTACTCTCAACTTCCCGTCTTTCTTACAGTCTTCTCTGTGCCATCACATCGACTTGGCATGCTCTTTGTTTTGGAACAAACGTTTCAACCATGGTATTATAGGAGCATACCACATCACCTTGGCAGAAATCTTCTTCCTCGGGCGCTCGCCCTTGACATCACCAGGGTCATCGCGGCTGATCTTATAGCGCAATGCAGTGCATACCGGGCACGCGTTCAAATCCTCGTACTCACTGATACGTCTCCAACGTATCTATAATTTTTGATTGTTCCATGCTTTTATATTACCCTTTTTGGATGTTTATGGGCTTTACTTTACACATTAGTATCATTTTTGGGACTAACCTACTAACCGGAGGCCCAGCCTGTATTGCTGTTTTTTTTGCCTATTTCAGTATTTCGAAGAAAAGGAATATCAAACGGAGTCCAAATGGAATGAAACCTTCGGGAGCGTGATTTTTGGAATGAACATGATCCAGAGGACTTGGAGTGCAAGTCAAGAAGCAGCCGAGGCGGCCACGAGGGTGGAGGGCGCCCCCCTATCTCGTGGGCCCCTCGGGTAGCCACCGACCTACTTCTTCCTCCTATATATACCCACGTACCCCGAGAACATCCAGGGGGCCAACGAAAAACTATTTCCACCGCTGTAACCTTCTGTATCCGCGAGATCCCATCTTGGAGCCTTCGTTGGTGCTCCACCGGAGGGGGAATCGACCACGGAGGGCTTCTACATCAACACCATAGCCCCTCCGATGAGTTGTGAGTAGTTTACCACAGACCTTTGGGTCCATAGTTATTAGCTAGATGGCTTCTTCTCTCTTTTTGGATCTCAATACCATGTTCTCCTCGATCTTCTTGGAGATCTATTCGATGTAACTCTTTTTGCGATGTGTTTGTCGAGATCCGATGAATTGTGGGTTTATGATCAAGTTTATCTATGAGAAATATTTGAATCTCCTCTGAATTATTTTATGTATGATTGAGTTATCTTTGCAAGTCTCTTCGAATTATCAGTTTGGTTTGGCCTACTAGATTGATCTTTCTTGCAATGGGAGAAGTGCTTAGCTTTGGGTTCAATCTTGCGGTGTCATTTCCCAGTGACAGCAGGGGCAACAAGGCACGTATTGTATTGTGCCATCGAGGATAAAAAGATGGGTTTATATCATATTGCATGAGTTTATCCCTCTACATCATGTCATCTTTCTTAATGCGTTACTCTGTTCTTATGAACTTAATACTCTAGATGCATGCTGGATAGCGGTCGATGTGTGGAGTAATAGTAGTAGATGCAGGCAGGAGTCAGTCTACTTGTCCCGGACATGATGCCTATATACATGATCATACCTAGATAATCTCATAATTATCCGCTTTTCTATCAATTGCTCGACAGTAATTTTTTCACCCACCGTAATACTTATGCTATCTTGAGAGAAGCCACTAGTGAAACCTATGGCCCCCGGGTCTATCTTTTATCATATAAGCTTTCAATCTACTTTTATTTGCATCTTTACTTTTCCAATCTATATTATAAAATACCAAAAATATATTTATCTTATCATACTATCTCTATCAGATCTTAGTTTTGCAAGTGGCCGTGAAGGGATTGACAACCCCTTTATTGCGTTGGTTGCGAGTTCTTTGTTTGCTTGTGTAGGTGCGTGGGACTTTTGAGGAGCCTCCTACTGGATTGATACCTTGGTTCTCAAAAACTGAGGGAAATACTTACGCTACTATTGTTGCATCACCCTTTCCTCTTCAAGGAAAACCAACGCAAGCTCAAGACGTAGCAAGAAGGATTTCTGGCGCCGTTGCCGGGGAGGTCTTCGCTCAAGTCAAGACATACCAAGTACCCATCACAAACTCATCTCCCTCGCATTTACATTATTTGCCTTTTGCCTCTCGTTTTCCTCTCCCTCACTTCACCCTTGCCGTTTTATTTGCCCTCTCTTTCCCAATCTTCTCCTCTCTTTTTTGCTTGCCTTTTTCTGTTTGCTTGAGTGTTGGATTACTTGTCGCCATGGTGCAAGATAATACCAAATTGTGTGATTTCTCCAATACCAATAATAATGATTTCCTTGGTACTCCGATTGCTCCTCTTAATGATGTTGAGTCTTGTGAAATCAATACTTCTTTGCTGAATCTTGTTATGAAAGATCAATTCGCCGGCCTTCCTAGTGAAGATGCCGCTACCCATCTAAACAACTTTGTTGATTTGTGTGATATGCAAAAGAAGAAAGATACGTACAATGATATTGTTAAGTTGAAGTTATTTCCGTTTTCACTTAGAGATCGTGCTAAAGTTTGGTTTTCGTCTTTGCCTAAGAATAGTATTGATTCATGGAACAAGTGCAAAGATGCTTTTATCTCTAAGTATTTTCCTCCCGCTAAGATCATCACTCTTAGGAATGATATTATGAATTTTAAACAACTTGATCATGAGCATGTTGCCCAATCTTGGGAAAGAATAAATTGATGATTCGCAATTGCCCTACTCATGGTTTGAATTTATGGATGATCATACAAAATTTTTATGCCGGATTGAACTTTGCTTCTAGAAATCTTTTAGATTCGGCCGCGGAAGGAACGTTTATGGAAATCACTTTAGGAGATGCTACAAAACTCCTTGATAATATTATGGCTAATTATTCTCAATGGCACACCGAAAGATCTACTAGTAAAAAAGTGCATGCTATAGAAGAAACTAATGTTTTGAGTGGAAAGATGGATGAACTTATGAAATTCTTTGCTACTAAGAATACTCCTATTGATCCCAATGATATGCCTTTGTCTACTTTGATTGAGAATAATAATGAATCTATGGATGTAAATTTTGTTGGTAGAAATAGTTTCGGTAACAATGCTTATAGAGGAAACTTTAATCCTAGACTGTTCCCTAGTAATTCCTCTAATAATTATGGAAATTCCTACAATAATTCTTATGGTAATTTTAATAAGGTGCCCTCTGATTTTGAGAATAGTGTAAACGAATTTATGATCTCTCAAAAGAATTTTAATGCCTTGCTTGAAGAAAAAATGCTCAAAGTTGATGATTTGGCTATGATCGTTGATAGACTTTCGCTTGATGTTGATTCTTTGAAACTTAGATCTACTCCTCCTAAGCATGATATCAATGAGTCTCTCAAAGCAATGAGAATTTCCATTGATGAGTGCAAAGAAAGAACCACTAGATTGCGTGCTAAGAAAGATTGCTTTATAAAAGCGTGTTCTTCTAGTTTCAATGAAAATAATGATGAAGATCTTAAAGTTATTGATGTGTCCCCTATTAAATCTTTGTTTTGCAATATGATTCTTAATAATGATGGGACTAGAGATGAGTCAACTTTAGTTAAAAGGCGTCCCAATGATTCGGAGGTTTAAGATCCTGATGCTAAATTTGGTAAAAGTGGGATTGGAGAGGTCAAGACTTTAAATAGCATTGAACCCACTATCTTGGATTTCAAGGAATTTAATTATGATAATTGTTCAGAAGGTTGTATTTCCTTGTTGCAATCCGTTGTGAATTCTCCTCATGTTTATAGTCAAAATAAAGCTTTTGCCAAACATATTGTTGATGCCTTGATGCAATCTTTTGATGAAAAACTTAATTTGGAAGTTTCTATACCTAGAAAACTTAATGATGAGTGGGAACCTACTATAAAGATTAAAATTAAAGATCATGAGTGTTATGATTTGTGTGATTTGGGTGCTAGTGTTTCCACGATTCCGAAAACTTTATGTGATATTCTAGGTTTCCACGATCTTGATGATTGCTCTTTAAATTTGCACCTTGCGGATTCCACCATTAAAAAGACAATGGGAAGGATCAATGATGTTCGCATTGTTGCAAATAGAAATTTGGTGCTCGTAGATTTTACCGTTCTTGATATAGATAGCAATCTTTCTTGCCCTGTTATTCTTGGTAGACCTTTCCTTAGAATGATTGGCGCGTTTATTGATATGAAGGAAGGGAATATTAGATTCCAATTTCCATTAAGGAAAGGCATGGAGCACTTTCCAAGAAAGAAAATTAAATTACCTTATGAATCTATCATGCGAGCTACTTATGAATTGAGTGCCAAAGATGGCACTACTTAGATCTATCCTCGCTTTTATGCCTAGCTAGGGGCGTTAATCGATAGCGCCAGTTAGGAAGCAACCCAATTTTATTTGTGTTTTTGTTTTTGTTTCTGTTTAGTAATAAATTTTGCATCTACCTTATGTTTAGATGTGTTTTTATGTTTTAATTAGTGTTTGTGCCAAGTAGAACCTATAGGATAACCTATGGTGATAGTTAAGTTGATTCTACTGAAAAACAGAAACTTTGCGCGCACGAAATTAGTTTTGTTAAATCACAGAAACGTTCTTTTGCGTTGATTATTTTTGCTGTAGATCAATAGACAAATTGCCCAGGACTTCCTATTTTGGTAGGATGTTTAGAGTTCCATAAGTATTCGAGTGTTACATATTGCTACAGACTGTTCTGTTTTTGACAGATTCGGTTTTTTGTGTGTTGTTTGCTTATTTTGATGCATCTATGGCTAGTATTAAGTGGTATGAACCATGGAGAACTTGAAATACAGTAGGTTTAACACCAATATAAATAAATATTGAGTTCATTATAGTACCTTATGTGGTGGTTTTGCTTTCTTTCACTAACGAAGCTTATGAGATTTCCTGTTGAGTTTTGTGTTGTGAAGTTTTCAAGTTTTGGGTAAAGATTTGATTGGAATAAGGAGTGGCTAGAGCCTAATCTTGGGGATTCCCATGGCACCCCAAGATATTCAAGAATAGCCAAAAGCCTAAGCTTGGGGATGCCCCCGGAAGGCATCCCCTCTTTCTTCTTCGTTTATCGGTAACTTTACTTGGAGCTATATTTTTATTCGCCACATGATATGTGTTTTGCTTGGAGCGTCTTGTATGATATTAGTATTTGCTTTTTAGTTTTCCACATTCATCCTTTCTGTACACACCTTTTGGGAGAATCCCACTTGATTGGAATTTATTAGAATACTCTATGTGCTTCACTTATATCTTTTGAGCTAGATGGTTTTTGCTCTAGTGCTTCACTTATATCTTTTAGAGCACGGCGGTGGCTTAATTTTGTAGAAATTGTTAGTCTCTCATGCTTCACTTATATTATTTTGAGAGTCTCTTAGAACAGCATGGTATTTGCTATGGTTATAAAATTGGTCCTAGAATGGTGGGCATCCAAGTTGGGTATAATAAAAACTATCATAGGAAGTGAATTGGATGCTATGATCAATTTGATACTTGATAATTGTTTTGAGATATGGAGGTAGTGATATTAAAGTCATGCTAGTTGGGTGATTATGAATTTAAAGAATGCTTGTGTTGAAGTTAGCAAGTCCTGTAGCATGCACGTATGGTTAAAGTTGTGTAACAAATTTGAACATGAGGTGTCCTTGGATTGTGCATCCTTATGAGTGGCGGTCGGGGACGAGCGATGGTCTTTTCCTACCAATCTATCCCTCTAGGATCATGCGCGTAGTGCTTGGTTTTTGATGACTTGTAGATTTTTGCAATAAGTATATGAGTTCTTTTGACTAATGTTGAGTCCATGGATTATACGCACTTTTACCTTTCCATCATTGCTAGCCTCTTCGGTACCGTGCATTGCCCTTTCTCACCTTGAGAGTTGGTGCAAACTTCGCCGGTGCATCCAAACCCCGTGATATGATACGCTCTATCACACATAAACCTCCTTATATCTTCCTCAAAACAGCCACCATACCTACCTATTATGGCATTTCCATAGCCATTCCGAGATATATTGCCATGCAACTTCCCACCGTTCCGTTTATCATCATGACATGCATTACTATTGTCATATTGCCATTGCATGATCATGTAGTTGACATCGTATTTGTGGAAAGGCCACTTCACATAATTTTTCATACATGTCACTCTTGATTCATTGCCCATCCCGGTACACCACCGGAGGCATTCATATAGAGTCATATCTTGTTCTAGTTTTGAGTTGTAATTCATGTGTTGTAAATCAATAAAAGTGTGATGATCATCATTATTAGAGCATTGTCCCCAAAAAGAAAAAAAAAGAAAGGCCAAAAAAAGGCCAAATAAAAAAGAGAGAAAAACGAAAGGCCAAAAGAAAAAAAAGAAAGGCCCAAAAGAAAAAAAGAAAAAAGAAAAAATAAATAAATAAAAAGGGGCAACATTACTATCTCTTTTCCACACTTGTGCTTCAAAGTAGCACCATGTTCTTCATATAGCGAGTCTCATATATTGTTACTTTCATATACTAGTGGGAATTTTTCATTATAGAACTTGGCTTGTATATTCCTACGATGGGCTTCCTCAAAATGTCCTAGGTCTTCGTGAGCAAGCAAGTTGGATGCATACCCACTAGTTTTCTTTTATTGAGCTTTCATACATTTATAGCTCTAGTGCATCCGTTGCATGGCAATCCCTACTCCTCATGTTGGCATCAATTGATGGGCATCTCCATAGCCCGTTGATTATCCTCGTCAATGTGAGACTTTCTCCTTTTTTGTCTTCTCCACACAATCCCCATCATCATATTCTATTCCACCCATAGTGCTATATCCATGGCTCACGCTCATGTATTGCCTGAAAGTTGAAAAAGTTTGAGATTATTTAAGCACGAAACAATTGCTTGGCTTGTCATCGGGGGTGTAGAATTTGGGAGCTTTTTTGTGTGACGAAAATGAAGCATAGCCTAACTATATAATTTTTGTAGGGATGAACTTTCTTTAGCCATGATATTTTGAGAAGGCATGATTGCTTTGATTAGTATGCTTGAAGTATTACTATTTCTTATGCCAATATGAACTTTTATTTTGAATCATTTGGATCTGAACATTCATGCCACAATAAAGAAAATTACATTGAGAATTATGCTAGGTAGCATTCCACATCAAAAATTCTGTTTTTATCATTTACCTACTTGAGGACAAGCAGGAATTAAGCTTGGGGATGCTTGATACGTCTCCAACATATTTATAATTTTTGATTGTTCCATGCTTTTATATTACCCTTTTTGGATGTTTATGTGCTTTACTTTACACATTTATATCATTTTTGGGACTAACCTACAAACCGGAGGCCCAGCCCGTATTGTTGTTTTTTTGCCTATTTCAGTACTTCAAAGAAAAGGAATATCAAACGGAGTCCAAACGGGATGAAACCTTCGGGAGCGTGATTTTTGGAACGAACGTGATCCAGAGGACTTGGAGTGCAAGTCAAGAAGCAACCGAGGCGGCCACGAGGGTGGAGGGCGAGCCCACCCCTACAGGACGCGCCCCTATCTTGTGGGCCCCTCGGGCGGCCACCGACCTACTTCTTCCTCCTATATATACCCACATACCCCGAGAACATCCAGGGAGCCAACAAAAAACTATTTGCACCGCCGTAACCTTCTGTATCCGCGAGATCCCATCTTGGAGCCTTTGCCAGTGCTCCACCGGAGGGGGAATCAACCATGGAGGGATTCTACGTCAACACCATAGCCCCTCCGATGAGTTGTGAGTAGTTTACCACAGGCCTTCGGGTCCATGGTTATTAGCTAGATAGCTTCTTCTATCTTTTTGGATCTCAATACCATGTTCTCCTCGATCTTCTTGGAGATCTATTCGATGTAACTCTTTTTGCGGTGTGTTTGTCGAGATCCGATGAATTGTGGGTTTATGATCAAGTTTATCTATGAGAAATATTTGAATCTCCTCTGAATTCTTTTATGTTTGATTGAGTTATCTTTGCAAGTCTCTTCGAATTATCATTTTGGTTTGGCCTACTAGATTGATCTTTCTTGCAATGGGAAAAGTGCTTAGCTTTGGGTTCAATCTTGCGGTGTCCTTTCCCAGTGACATCAGGGGCAGCAAGGCATGTATTGTATTGTTGCCATCGAGGATAAAAAGATGGGGTTTATATCATATTGCATGAGTTTATCCCTCTACATCATGTCATCTTTCTTAATGTGTTACTCTGTTCTTATGAACTTAATACTCTAGATGCATGCTAGATAGCGGTCAATGTGTGGAGTAATAGTAGTAGATGCAGGTAGGAGTCGGTCTACTTGTCGCGGACGTGATGCCTATATACATGATCATACCTAGATAATCTCATAATTATTCGCTTTTCTATTAATTGCTCGATAGTAATTTGTTCACCCACCGTAATACTTATGCTATCTTGAGAGAAGCCACTAGTGAAACCTATGGCCCCGGGGTCTATCTTTTATCATATAAGCTTTCAATCTACTTTTATTTGCATCTTTACTTTTCAAATCTATATTATAAAATACCAAAAATATATTGATCTTATCATACTATCTCTATCAGATCTCACTTTTGCAAGTGGCCGTGAAGGGATTGACAACCCCTTTATTGCGTTGGTTGCGAGTTCTTTGTTTGTTTGTGTAGGTGCGTGGGACTTTTGAGGAGCCTCCTACTGGATTGATACCTTGGTTCTCAAAAACTGAGGGAAATACTTACGCTACTATTGTTGCATCACCCTTTCCTCTTCAAGGAAAACCAATGCAGGCTCAAGACGTAGCACTCACTGCGGTAGAGGATGCAGTCATTAGGGCATGCATGTATCTTCTGCACCTCTAATCCTAGAGGGCAGACAGCCTTATTTGCTTCGTACATACTCTTGGGCAATTCGTTGTCCTTTGGAAGCATCTTCTTTAACATTATCATCAACTTTCAAAATCCCTTGTCAGATACACCATTTGTTGCCTTCCATTGCATCAATTCCAGTGTGGTGCCTAGCTTTTTCTTGTCAGCTTCACAATTTGGGTACAACAATTTCTTGTGATCCTCTAACATGTGCTACAACTTCTTCTTCTCCTTTTCACTTGCGCAGTTTCTCTTTGCATCGGCAATGGCCCGACCTAGATCATTAGCGGGCTCATCTGATGCCTCTTCTTCACCTTCTTCTCGCATTGTCGGCTCAGCTTCTTCCCCCATTGTTGTACCATCGTATTCAGGGAACCCATGGCCAAGATAGCTGTCGTCGTCCTCTTCTTCATTTTCTTCCATCATAACCCCTCTTTCTCCGTGCTTGGTCCAAACATTATAGTGGAGCATGAAACCGGACTCAAATAGGTGGACGTGAATGGTTCTTGACTTAGAGTAATTCAGATCATTCTTACAGCCAGCACATGGGCAAGGCATAAAACCATCCGCCTGCTTGTTTGCCTCAGCCGCAAGCAGAAAAGTATGCACGCCATTAATGAACTGGGGAGAGGATCGGTCATCGTACATCCATTGCCGGCTCATCTTCATTTACACATCACCGAAAAGACTAAATTAATGCAAGTTCATACAACACTTATTCTCATAAAACAACATACAAATAACTCTCTAGCTAAAGCATTTAAATGCAACAACAAATGTGATCAAGATAGCAACTAAGGTAACAATTGATCCAATAGCATAATGATACCAAGCCTCACTATTGATGGCATATTTTCTAATCTTTCTAATCTTCAAGCGCATTTTCTCCATCTTGATCTTGCGATCATCGACGACATCGGCAACATGTAACTCCAATTCCATCTTCTTCCCCTCAATTCTTTTCAATTTTTCTTTCAAATACTCATTTTCTTTTTCAACTAAATTTAACCTCTCGACGGGTCGGTTGGAATTTCCGGTTCACATACCTCCTAGTTAAAAATATCTATGTCAACTTGATGGGCATAATTTGTCATAAACACGAAATGCAACAAATAGTTATAAAAGAGAATATACCACATCCGAATCATAGCCCGGACGAGGGCCGACGGGGACGAATATCAAAACCAGGGCACTATGTATAAGAAACAACGTACGGGTAAGATAATTATACAAGTAACTATATATCTAAATCACACAAACATGTTTTTTTATATTAAAAAGATAAGAACAAGAGGCTCACCACAACATGGAGCCGGCGACGGGACGGTGCGGGCGATCGATGGTGGTGTGGACGGAGACGGGAAGGCACTAAGTAAACCACACCTACATATGCAAACTAAGAGTTATTTTGACCCCAAATTGCATACAAATAAAATACTACCACATATAATTCCTCCCAAAATAAAACCCACAAATCACTATACTTATAGAGCATTGCAAGAGCTAATCTAGCAATGAGAGATGAAAGGACAAAGTTGCTAACCTTTGTGATCACTTGGATGGATGGGGTACCTTCAAATCTTCATAAATTTTGGCAAAAATGGAGGTGAGCTCGAGCAAGAGGGGAAGAAAAACAGAGAGGAGGGGAAAAACATAACGCTTCGGCTCGGGCTGGACGAAGCACTATATATAGTGATATCTTTAGTCCCGGTTCGTTAGACGAACCGGGACTAAAGGTGCATCTCTAGTCCTGGTTCGTGGCATGAACCGGTACTAAAGATGCTGGTGGGGACCCAGCCTGACAACAGCCTGCCACCACCTCTTTAGTACCGGTTCGTGGCACGAACCGGTACTACTGGTTAGCCACGAACTGATACTAATGAGCGCCGCTCGCCTAGCCATTGGAACCGGCACTAATGGTCACATTAGTGAGGGTCCAGTTACAAACCGGGACTAATGTTGTCATGGAGTTGTCACATGAGATGACCTAGTGAAAGGACTTAGTCATGGAGCCATCGCAACTAGGAAGCTTAAAAGGGGTTAATCGGGACAAAGGACACGGGGTTTATACTGGTTCGGCCCCTTACGGTGAAGATAAAAGCCTATGATCCAGTTTTGAGTGGGATTGCTTATGTCTCGATTACCAAGGAGCGAATCCGCTTGACCTAGTTCTCGATCTGATGTTACTTGCCCTGAACCGCCGCCGGGTCGTCCCTTTATATACAGAGGTCAACGCCCAGCAGCTCAAAGAGTCCCGGCCGGCTCATAAACAGTGTCCGGCTCGGTCTCTAACTATTCTTGCCTTACAATACAAGTCATGTACATATGGCGGTTTATCTCTACGGGCCTTAAGTCGCCCTTGGGCTTTGGACCCTTAGCTGAACCGCCATCTTCAAGTGTCGTCTTGGGCTTCAAAAGTCCTCATAGGTATAACCCGGCCCTCCTGGGCGGGTCATGCTCAATAGTTATATCCCCAACATTAGGCCCCAGATTGATTTGAACTGGTTCATGTCAATCTTAGACACTTAAGAAAAATCTTCTGCTCTTTGCTTGTATAAATTTTTTGTAACCCGCCATGACGTCATCCTTTGGATTTGTGGTAACCCGCCATGACGTCATCTGCCATTAATGCACATTTTTTCCAACATATCTCAACGGATCCTTATCTTAATGACCATCCCGAGAATCAAGGCCTCCTTGTAGCTGGATAACCATGTTTTCAGCCTCCTCGTTTTTCGCACCCACTTATCAGTCTTCCCTTATAAATAAACACGACCAGGTCTTTCCTCATTCTCCCCTTTCCTCATATTCTTCCTCTCGCAACCCTACTGCTGCTCGAGCTCCGCCGCCACCATAGAGCACCTCGTCTTCCTCAACCTCGACTGCTGCATCAACCTGAGTCGATCCAGAGAACGACGGCGACCCTCCGCAGTAGATCTGCAGCTGTAAGTCTTATCCTTCCCGTACCTCAGATCCGCATTAGGGTTTGCAAGTTCCTCTGTGTTCTTCGTGGTTCATCACGGTTTCTTCGTAATTCTTCCACCGCAGCCTCTTTTGATCCAAAAGTAATATGGAACTCATGTGGTAGTTGTTTTGCGTCCATTTTTTATACTAGCAGATCCCTTTTTCCTGTAAAGATGCCTCTTTAGAACTCACGAACTCATCTATACTAGTTTTTTAGGTCTAGAATATTTGTTGGGGAACGTTGCAGAAAATTAAAATTTTTCCTACGGTTTCACCAAGATCCATCTATGAGTTCATCTAAGCAACGAGTCTAGGGAGAGAGTTTGCATCTACATACCACTTGTAGATTGCGTGCGGAAGCTTGCAAGGTGATGATGTAGTCGTACTCGACGTGATCCAAATCACCGATGACCTGCGCCGAACGGACGGCACCTCCGCGTTCAACACACGTACGGAACAGCCACGTCTCCTCTTCTTGATCCAGCAAGGGAGGGAGGAGAGGTTGAGGGAGATGGCACCAGCAGCAGCACGACGGCGTGGTGTTGATGGAGCTGCAGTACTCCGGCAGAGCTTCGCTAAGCACTATGGAGGTGTATGAGGTGTTGGGGAGGGAGAAGGAGGCAACCAAAGGCCGAGACGTTCAGGTATGAAGTCCCTCCTCTCCCCCACTATATATAGGGGTGCCAAGGGGGGGTGGCCGGCCCTAGGAGATCCAATCTCCTAGGGGGTGCGGCGGCCAAGGGGGGGTTTTCCCTCCCCCCAAGGCACCTAGGAGGTGCCTTACCCTCCTAGGACTCTTGCCCCCCTTGAACCCTAGGCGCATGGGCCTATGTGGGGCTGGTTCCCTTGGACCATTAGGCCAAGGCGCACCCCCCACAGCCCATGTGGCCCCCCGGGACAGGTGGACCCACCCGGTGGACCCCCGGGACCCTTCCGGTGGTCCCGGTACAATACCGATAACCCCGAAACTTGTCCCGATGCCCGAAACAGGACTTCCCATATATAAATCTTTACCTCCGGACCATTCCGGAACTCCTCGTGACGTCCGGGATCTCATCCGGGACTCCGAACAACATTCGGGTTACTGCATATACATATCCCTATAACCCTAGCGTAACTGAACCTTAAGTGTGTAGACCCTACGGGTTCGGGAGACATGCAGACATGACCGAGACGCTCTCAGTCAATAACCATCAGCGGGATCTGGATACCCATGATGGCTCCCACATGCTCCTCGATGTTGTCATTGGATGAACCACTATGTCGAGGATTCGATCAAACCCTGTATGCAATTCCCTTTGTCAATCGGTACGTTACTTGCCCGAGACTCGATCGTCGGTATCCCAATACCTTGTTCAGTCTCGTTACCGGCAAGTCACTTTACTCGTACCGTAATGCATGATCCCGTGTCCAACACCTTGGTCACATTGAGCTCATTATGATGATGCATTACCGAGTGGGCCCAGAGATACCTCTCCGTCATACGGAGTGACAAATCCCAGTCTCGATCCGTGTCAACCCAACAGCTACTTTCGGAGATACCTGTAATGTACCTTTATAGTCACCCAGTTACGTTGTGACGTTTGGTACACCCAAGGCATTCTTACGGTATCCGGGATTTACACGATCTCATGGTCGAAGGAAGAGATACTTGACACTTGCAAAGCTCTAGCAAAACGAACTACACGATCTTTTATGCTATGCTTAGGATTGGGTCTTGTCCATCACATCATTCTCCTAATGATGTGATCCCGTTATCAATGACATCCAATGTCCATAGTCAGGAAACCATGACTATCTGTTGATCACAACGAGCTGGTCAACTAGAGGCTTACCAGGGACATTGTGTGGTCTAAGTATTCACACGTGTATTACGATTTCCGGATAATACAGTTATAGCATGAATAAAAGACAATTATCATGAACACTGAAATATAATAATACTTTTATTATTGCCTCTAGGGCATATTTCCAACAGTCTCCCACTTGCACTAGAGTCACCAATCTAGTTACATTGTGATGAATCGAACACCCATAGAGTTCTGGTGTTGATCATGTTTTGCACGCGAGAGAGGTTTAGTCAGCGGATCTGCGACATTCAGATCCGTGTGCACTTTGCAAATCTCTATGTCTCCATCTTGAACATTTTCACGGATGGAGTTGAAACGACGCTTGATGTGCCTGGTCTTCTTGTGAAACCTGGGCTCCTTTGCGAGGGCAATAGCTCCAGTGTTGTCACAGAAGAGTTTGATTGGCCCCGACGCATTGGGTATGACTCCTAGGTCGGTGATGAACTCCTTCACCCAAATCGCTTCATGTGCTGCCTCCGAGGCTGCCATGTACTCCGCTTCACACGTAGATCCCGCCACGACGCTCTGCTTGCAGCTACACCAACTTACTGCTCCACCATTCAACATATACACGTATCCGGTTTGTGACTTAGAGTCATCCGGATCTGAGTCGAAGCTAGCGTCGACGTAACCCTTTACGACGAGCTCTTCGTCTCCTCCATAAATGAGAAACATGTCCTTTGTCCTTTTCAGGTACTTCAGGATATTCTTGACCGCTGTCCAGTGTTCCTTGCCGGGATTACTTTGGTATCTTGCTACCAAACTTACGGCAAGGTTTACATCGGGTCTGGTACACAGCATGGCATACATAATAGATCCTATGGCTGAAGCATAGGGGATGACACTCATCTCTTCTTTATCTTTTGCCGTGGTCGGTGACTGAGCTGAGCTCAGTCTCATACCTTGTAATATAGGCAAGAACCCCTTCTTGGACTGATCTATTCTGAATCTCTTCAAAATCTTATCAAGGTATGTACTTTGTGAAAGACCTATGAGGCGTCTCGATCTATCTCTATAGATCTTGATGCCTAATATATAAGCAGCTTCTCCAAGGTCCTTCATTGAAAAACACTTATTCAAGTAGGCCTTAATGCTGTCCAGAAATTCTATATTATTTCCCATCAGGAGTATGTCATCTACATATAATATGAGAAATGCTACAGAGCTCCCACTCACTTTCTTGTAAACGCAGGCTTCTCCATAAGTCTGCATAAACCCAAACGCTTTGATCATCTCATCAAAGCGAATGTTCCAACTCCGAGATGCTTGCACCAGTCCATAAATGGATCGCTGGAGCTTGCATACTTTGTTAGCGTTCTGAGGATCGACAAAACCTTCCGGCTGCATCATATACAGTTCTTCCTTAAGATGCCCGTTAAGGAATACTGTTTTGACGTCCATCTGCCATATCTCATAATCATAGTATGCGGCAATTGCTAACATGATTCGGACGGACTTTAGCTTCGCTACGGGAGAGAATGTCTCGTCGTAGTCAATCCCTTGAACCTGTCAATAACCCTTAGCGACAAGTCGAGCTTTATAGATGGTAACATTACCATCCGCGTCCGTCTTCTTCTTAAAGATCCATTTGTTTTCTATCGCTCGCCGATCATCGGGCAAGTCTGTCAAAGTCCATACTTTGTTTTCATACATGGATTCTATCTCGGATTTCATGGCTTCAAGCCATTTGTTGGAATCCGGGCCCGTCATTGCTTCTTCATAGTTCGAAGGTTCATTGTTGTCTAACAACATGATTTCCAGGACAGGGTTGCCGTACCATTCTGGTGCGGAACGTGTCCTTGTGGACCTACGAAGTTCAGCAGTAACTTGATCCGAAGTACTTTGATCATTATCATGGTTTTCCTCTTCAGTTGGTGTGGGCATCACAGGAACGGTTTCCTGCGCTGCGTCACTATCCCGCTCAAGAGGTAGTACTTCATCGAGTTCTACTTTCCTCCCACTTACTTCTTTCGAGAGAAACTCTTTTTCCAGAAAGCATCCGTTCTTGGCAACAAAGATCTTGCCTTCGGATCTTAAGTAGAAGGTATACCCTATAGTTTCCTTAGGGTATCCTATGAATACGCATTTTTCCGACTTGGGTTCGAGCTTTTCAGGTTGAAGTTTCTTGACATAAGCTTCGCATCCCCAAACTTTTAGAAACGACAGCTTAGGTTTCTTTCCAAACCATAATTCATACGGTGTCCTCTCAACGGATTTAGACGGTGCCCTATTTAAAGTGAATGTAGCTGTCTCTAGAGCGTATCCCCAAAATGATAGCGGTAAATCGGTAAGAGACATCATGGACCGCACCATATCCAATAGAGTGCGATTACGACGTTCGGACACACCGTTTCGCTGAGGTGTTCCAGGCGGCGTGAGCTGTGAAACGATTCCACATTTCTTTAAGTGTGTACCAAATTCGTGACTTAAGTATTCTCCTCCACGATCTGATCGTAAGAATTTTATCTTTCGGTCACGTTGATTCTCCACCTCATTCTGAAATTCCTTGAACTTTTCAAAGGTCTCAGACTTGTGTTTCATTAAGTAGACATACCCATATCTACTCAAGTCATCTGTGAGGGTGAGAACATAACGATATCCTCCGCGAGCCTCAACGCTCATTGGACCACACACATCGGTATGTATGATTTCCAACAAGTTGGTTGCTCGCTCCATTGTTCCGGAGAATGGAGTCTTGGTCATTTTGCCTAAGAGGCATGGTTCGCACGTGTCAAACGATTCATAATCAAGAGACTCTAAAAGTCCATCGGCATGGAGCTTCTTCATGCGCTTGACACCAATGTGACCAAGGCGGCAGTGCCACAAGTATGTGGGACTATCGTTATCAACTTTAAATCTTTTGGCATCTACACTATGAACATGTGTAATATTACGCTCGAGATTCATTAAGAATAAACCATTGACCATCGGAGCATGACCATAAAACATATCTCTCATATAAATCGAACAACCATTATTCTCAGACTTAAATGAGTAGCCATCTCGTATTAAACGAGATCCAGATACAATGTTCATGCTCAAACTTGGCACTAAATAATAATTATTAAGGTTCAAAACTAATCCCGTAGGTAAATGTAGAGGCAGCATGCCGACGGCGATCACATCGACTCTGGAACCATTCCCGACGCGCATCGTCACCTCGTCCTTCGCCAGTCTCCGTTTATTCCGCAGCTCCTGCTGTGAGTTACAAATATGAGCAACGGCACCGGTATCAAATACCCAGGAGTTACTACGAGTACTGGTAAGGTACACATCAATCACATGTATATCAAATATACCTTTGGTGTTGCCGGCCTTCTTATCCGCTAAGTATTTGGGGCAGTTCCGCTTCCAGTGACCCTTCCCCTTGCAATAAAAGCACTCAGTCTCAGGCTTGGGTCCATTCTTTGACTTCTTCCCGGTAACTGGCTTACCAGGCGCGGCAACATCTTTGCCGTCCTTCTTGAAGTTCTTCTTACCCTTGCCCTTCTTGAACTTAGTGGTCTTATTGACCATCAACACGATCCGAGTCGACTAGTCCGTGTCCGATCATCACGTGAGACGGACTAGTCATCGTCGGTGAACATTTTCATGTTGATCGTATCTTCCATACGACTCGTGTTCGACCTTTCGGTCTCCGTGTTCCGAGGCCATGTCTGCACATGCTAGGCTCGTCAAGTTAACCCTAAGTGTTTTCGCTTTGTAAAACTGTCTTACACCCGTTGTATGTGAACGTAAGAATCCATCACACCCGATCATCACGTGGTGCTTAGAAACGACGAACTGTAGCAACGGTGCACAGTTAGGGGAGAACACTTCTTGAAATTTTATAAGGGATCATCTTATTTACTACCGTCGTCCTAAGTAAACAAGATGCATAATACATAATAAACATCACATGCAATTATATAGTTGTGACATGATATGGCCAATATCATATAGCTCCATTGATCTTCATCTTCGGGGCTCCATGATCATCTTGTCACCGGCTTGACACCATGATCTCCATCATCATGATCTCCATCATCGTGTCTTCATGAAGTTGTCACGCCAACGACTACTTCTACTTCTATGACTAACGTTTAGCAATAAAGTAAAGTAGTTTACATGACGTTATTCAATGACTCGCAGGTCATACAAAAAATAATGACAACTCCTATGGCTCCTGCCGGTTGTCATACTCATCGACATGCAAGTCGTGAATCCTATTACAAAGAACATGATCTCATACATCACAATTCATCATTCATCACAACTTCTGGCCATATCACATCACATGATCAATCGCTGCAAAAACAAGTTAGACGTCCTCTAATTGTTGTTGCATCTTTTACGTGGCTGCAATTGGGTTCTAGCAAGAACGTTTTCTTACCTACGAATCACCACAACGTGATTTTGTCAACTTCTATTTACCCTTCATAAGGGCCCTGTTCATCGATTCCGCTCCAACTAAGGTGGGAGAGACAGACACCCACCAGCCACCTTATGCAACTTGTGCATGTCAGTCGGTGGAACCGGTCTCACGTAAACGTACGTGTAAGGTTGGTCCGGGCCGCTTCATCCCACAATACCGTTGAGCAAGAAAAGACTAGTAGAGGCAAGTAAGATGACAAAATCCATGCCCACAACAAAGTTGTGTTCTACTCGTGCAAAGAGAACTACGCATAGACCTAGCTCATGATGCCACTGTTGGGGAACGTTGCAGAAAATTAAAATTTTTCCTACGGTTTCACCAAGATCCATCTATGAGTTCATCTAAGCAACGAGTCTAGGGAGAGAGTTTGCATCTACATACCACTTGTAGATTGCGTGCGGAAGCTTGCAAGGTGATGATGTAGTCGTACTCGACGTGATCCAAATCACCGATGACCTGCGCCGAACGGACGGCACCTCCACGTTCAACACACGTACGGAACAGCCATGTCTCCTCTTCTTGATCCAGCAAGGGAGGGAGGAGAGGTTGAGGGAGATGGCACCAGCAGCAGCACGACGGCGTGGTGTTGATGGAGCTGCAGTACTCCGGCAGAGCTTCGCTAAGCACTATGGAGGTGTATGAGGTGTTGGGGAGGGAGAAGGAGGCAACCAAAGGCCGAGACGTTCAGGTATGAAGTCCCTCCTCTCCCCCACTATATATAGGGGTGCCAAGGGGGGTGGCCGGCCCTAGGAGATCCAATCTCCTAGGGGGTGCGGCGGCCAAGGGGGGGTTTTCCCTCCCCCCAAGGCACCTAGGAGGTGCCTTACCCTCCTAGGACTCTTGCCCCCCTTGAACCCTAGGCGCATGGGCCTATGTGGGGCTGGTGCCCTTGGCCCATTAGGCCAAGGCGCACCCCCCACAGCCCATGTGGCCCCCCGGGACAGGTGGACCCACCCGGTGGACCCCCGGGACCCTTCCGGTGGTCCCGGTACAATACCGATAACCCCGAAACTTGTCCCGATGCCCGAAACAGGACTTCCCATATATAAATCTTTACCTCCGGACCATTCCGGAACTCCTCGTGACGTCCGGGATCTCATCCGGGACTCCGAACAACATTCGGGTTACTGCATATACATATCCCTATAACCCTAGCGTAACTGAACCTTAAGTGTGTAGACCCTACGGGTTCGGGAGACATGCAGACATGACCGAGACGCTCTCAGTCAATAACCATCAGCGGGATCTGGATACCCATGATGGCTCCCACATGCTCCTCGTTGTTGTCATCGGATGAACCACTATGTCGAGGATTCGATCAAACCCTGTATGCAATTCCCTTTGTCAATCGGTACGTTACTTGCCCGAGACTCGATCGTCGGTATCCCAATACCTTGTTCAGTCTCGTTACCGGCAAGTCACTTTACTCGTACCGTAATGCATGATCCCGTGTCCAACACCTTGGTCACATTGAGCTCATTATGATGATGCATTACCGAGTGGGCCCAGAGATACCTCTCCGTCATACGGAGTGACAAATCCCAGTCTCGATCCGTGTCAACCCAACAGCTACTTTCGGAGATACCTGTAATGTACCTTTATAGTCACCCAGTTACGTTGTGACGTTTGGTACACCCAAGGCATTCTTACGGTATCCGGGAGTTACACGATCTCATGGTCGAAGGAAGAGATACTTGACACTTGCAAAGCTCTAGCAAAACGAACTACACGATCTTTTATGCTATGCTTAGGATTGGGTCTTGTCCATCACATCATTCTCCTAATGATGTGATCCCGTTATCAATGACATCCAATGTCCATAGTCAGGAAACCATGACTATCTGTTGATCACAACGAGCTGGTCAACTAGAGGCTTACCAGGGACATTGTGTGGTCTAAGTATTCACACGTGTATTACGATTTCCGGATAATACAGTTATAGCATGAATAAAAGACAATTATCATGAACAATGAAATATAATAATACTTTTATTATTGCCTCTAGGGCATATTTCCAACAATATTTTCTTTTCTGAATAGCCGTTGATCCAAAATAATAGCTGCAACCTGTGAAACTTGTTTGTGTAACACTTAGGCAAAAACTG
The DNA here is from genome assembly GCF_002162155.2 of Triticum dicoccoides. NCBI lineage: Eukaryota > Viridiplantae > Streptophyta > Magnoliopsida > Poales > Poaceae > Triticum > Triticum dicoccoides. The sequence goes on along the minus strand of NC_041387.1, from coordinate 449,681,641 downwards.
TATTTTGTAAGATCCACCTAGTCATGGCGACTCTTATCACCGGCTTACAATTGCAATGCTCAATTGATAACCTTAACCACTCATGGCGGTTTAAATAACCTGACTGCTCATAGCGCTCATGGTGGCTTAAATAACTTGAGATAATTAGCCATATACCATTAGGCCCCTTTATAAGCCGCCATCTTGAATATGTACTGTAATGATTCCCTCCGGCTTAAATTTGAACAGGAAATTTTACTCTTTCTTAGGCTTCTATCACAATGCCGCCCAAACAACCTACTTCATGCAATTGGTTCAAATCCATCGTCATAGACAGTACGCTTGATAACTTTGTGAAGACCGGCTATCTGCCGAAGAAGGAAGTTATGTCATATCGTGCTCTTGATCCGACGGAGGAAATTCCTCAGCCCAAAGAGGGGGAGGTCATCGTCTTTACTGACCATATGAACCGGGGTTTTTCACCATCCGGCTCAAAATTCTTCAGGGACGTCCTGCACTTCTTTGACCTCCGTCCTCAAGACATCGGACCCAATTCCGTGTCTAATATTTGCATTTTTCAAGTGTTTAGTGAGGTATATCTTGGAGAAGAACCCAGCTTACTACTCTTCAGAGAGTTATTCTACTTGAACCACCAGAACGAATGTCCCAATGGACCTAGCTTGGAACTTGCAGGGTCTCAATCCAACGTCGGAGGGACCTCAGTTTTCCTTATGCCAATCCACCAGGTCATCCCAAAGACTGGAACCAGACATGGTTCTATTTCTAGGACACTTCTCCGAATGATGAGAATCCTCTGCCCGGCTTTCATGCTCTGCGTCTTGAGTCCAATCACCCGCTTCCTGACAAGATTATAGCCGCCGAACGCCAGACGCTCGCCCCCACCATGGCTAAAATCAAGGCTCTTTTGGGGAACGGGCTAAATGGTATCGACTTAGTCCGGGTTTGGCTCGCCTAGCGGATCATTCCATTGAGCTGCCGCCCCAGCCTGATGTGCACCTATACGGGCAAGAAAAATGACCCTCTGCGGCACAGTTCTGATGACTTACCTGACCACATCATTGATGACATGACAAAGTCATTGTTAAATGAAAGCCTAGCAGATTGTGGTAAAGTGGGCTTAAGCCCCTTCTGTGAAGCTAACCCGGATCCAGTGGTAAGCCGCCACTCTAAGTAAATTACCTTTAACCTTGATGTTTGTCTGTACTCAACCTTTGCTGATTTTCATAGTCTGATGATAAATTTTGGAAAGTAAAATATGATCACGAGGCTGCGAAGAGAGCCAGGAAGGCCAAGAGAGCCGCCAGGAAAGAAGCCACCAAGAAGAAGGGAAAGAAGGCCAGCGCCTATGACTTGCTTCGACTAGAAGATACTTCTGAGTTGGAGGTAGCCCTTGACTCTCTTGGCTCCTTTTTTAACCATCTTATTGGCATCGATTATCATCATGAGGACACGGGAACAAGTCATGGAAAGGATGAAAAGGTAACTATCATTTCCTCTGACTCCGAGCCTTTGTCAAGACAAAAAATCCGAAGAGTAACCTGGAAAGTAAGATTTTCACATCCCTTAGCTTATCAAGATCCTCAATTTCTTTTGAAGCGACAGATTCATGAGAGCCGGAGGCAGACCCGGACCAGCAAGGATGCGGAACTCTCCTCCGGCTTACCGAATACACCAAGGAAGCACTGGAACAAGGTCACCTCCCATTTAAATCCCTTTTATCCTTTGGCGGGTCTCACTCGTCAACCACTCAACTCTTCTGACTCGAATTATCAGGAAACTTCACCTTCCTCCAGCGACTCAATGCAGTCCAATTTGCCGGCTTTCAAGACCGCTCCAGGGTAATGATGACTTGCTTATCCTGTATTCATTTCAATTTGTTATATTTGTACTGACCTTTTGATCTTATGCAGCGGGGAAGCAAAGCCCAGCAAAAATTCAAAGAAAAATAAGCCGGCCAAAGAACCGATCTTCAAAGAGCCGGAACTTGGGACGGGCACGCCTGAGGCCTCTGTTCATGAGCCACCACCTGAACCAGCTCATGACACGCCAACGCCAACTGCTGACCCGCCTGCCGAACAAGCCGTCGATGGCTCTGAAAACCCAGAAGTCTCTAGCCCAGCCAAGACAGACGATCCTCAAGACACTAATGTCAAGATCACCAAGACCGGCTACATTGAGCCGGGGAGACCTACTGTGCTGGCCAAATGTTCTGCCAAAGAAGAGCACCTAGAACGCTGCAAGGTCAGGTTTGATGTTGCTGATTATACTCACATGAGTATTGGAGAAGTTTTTTCTGGCTATCTGAGCCAAGTACATAGCAGCCGTGACGTTGAAATTGATATGGTGAAGTAGATGCACCAGAAGTTTGAGGTACAATCTCTTCCCTTGAATTATCCTTACTATGCTAGCCCCCAAGTCTATTGCTTATGATGAATATGCTATAGACTTAGAACAAAATATGTAAGCATTAGTGATATCCTTTGATCAAACCTGTAAAAATCTGGCTTAATCCATAGTCCCCAAGGGCCGTCTTAATCCACCTGAATGAGCTGGTCCTTCACATGCTTGTTTAGAATATAGTACTTGTATGGACTTAACATCAATATACATTAGCCCCCAAGTGCCAAGTGCTCTTGCTTGCAAAGTACTTGGGACTTACTCTCATGAACCGCCACCTAGATAAAATTCTTTGGTAGACATTAGCCCCCAAGTGCCAAGTGTTGTTGCTTGCAAAGGGCTTGGGACTTGAATATTATATGCTAACAATCATGATTTTGACCCGGTTTTTGTACAGGCCACCACCACTCAACTTCAATCAGAAGTGTCTGACTTGAAGAACCGCCTGGAAGCACAGGAGACTGAGACCCAAAGAGCCAACTCCAAATTTGAATTCAGCGTATCTGAACAAGAGAAACTGAAAAAGGACTTTGAAATGGAGAAAAAAGGCCTGGGCTAAAGAAAAGATCGCTTTAACCAGTCGATCTTATAAAGTAGAGGCGGCTCTTGAAGAGGCGACCGTCGAATTATCTGGCTTAAAACGCCATGTCTCTCAGATGGTCTCAGCAATCTTTGGTAAGTCACCCTGCAAGTGTCAAATATTTGAGTCTTTATAGTGATCATATAAATTGTCATTAACTCACCTGACATTGTTATGCAGGCCCCAAGAGTTCAAATCTTAACCAAGACATGTTGATAAAGCTGAAGGCGGTTTACACGCTGGTGGAACAACTCTACACCGGATCTCAGTGTGCCTTAGCCATAGTGGCCCTGTCAAAAGAAGTTCCCACACTCCTGGTGGATGTGCTGAGGAAGCTTTCTGTCCTGCCCCAGCGATTCAATGAATTAAGGCGATCGTCTGCAAGAGTCGGAGCCGTGGCCACCTTAAGCCGGGCCAAAGCTTGGCTTCCAGAATTAGACCGGGCCGCCATGGCCATTGGGTATCCAAGCCTTAAGGAAGATGGCATGCCATTTGAAAAGGAGGACTTCGCCGCTTGTGTGAAGGAAATACGCCATGTGGCCACACTGATTGCTGATGAGGCGGATCTTGCCAGGTACCAGCTGGGTTATGACGCGGAGAACCAGAGAATTCCAATGCCACATTATGAAGTGACCAGTTTGATCCCACCAATCCGTAAGCATACCTTCGCCCCTGAAGTTGACCCGGCTGGACTAATTGATGATGAAGCTGAATTTGAAGCTTTGAATGGCATTGACTGGTCATCATCAACCTTCCATGACAGGGAACATGGCAAAGAAGCGGAGAGGACTGACCCAGAAGCTTCAGGTCAACAAGGGAATTGATCCGCCAGGCGGCTCATATTTGTAGCCTGCTGAAAAAACAATGGGATCATTTGGACTCGAGGAGTCATGTAATAGGGTAGAAATGACTTTGCTTTGTCGTGTCGTCGTGCATGTTTTTGGTGCTCAACACTGTTACGCCGCCATCTTATATTTGCCCCTTTTTATACATAGCATCTATTTTCCTTATGTGTAAGAAAGTCTTTGACCTGTCCTGCACTCAGAAATAGATCACAAGAAACCCTTGGTGGCTTACCGTAGGGCGGGTCATAATATCATTACATATAACCTCTAATATAGAACAAAGAGTCACAGATAAACCTGTTATGAAATATAGCTTTAAAAACACAGCTATAATATCATACCTGTGATCTTTGAACTTGTACTGCTGGTTTATGTGACCCAACAGTAAGGGTGATAACCCAATCTTTGTAAATCAACACTTCTAAATATATGATGATTGTCATATGTTGGCTACTTATCGTCCAAAACCAAGGCGGGTTAAATTTGAACCACACTTATACTTAAACCTTTGAAAAAAGGTCTCAAGACAAAAACAAAGATTGCTTTCAAACAAAACTTAGGCCAAATAGAAAGAAAAAATCAAGGCTTCTGATTTGAATACGATCAGTAAACCATTCCAAAGGGGTTAAGCTAGGATTCGAATACGATCATGTAGCCCCCAGTGGCTTTGGCGTTGCGCCGATCAAGAGGGTACCGACAACTATGTTCTCTTTGGTTCGAATACGACCTATGTTTGAACAGGAAGCCCCCAAATGACCTTGAGAGTTTTTTAACAACTCTGATTCGAATATGATCAAAGTCGGACCCAAAAGGAGTTAAGCTATGATTCAAATACAATCAAGAAGCCCCCTAGTGAGTTTGGCAATGTGCCGATCAAAAGGGTACCGACAGCTATGTTCTCTTTGGTTCGAATACGACCTATGTTTGAATAGGAAGCCCCCTAGTGATCATGAGTTTGAACGGCTAGATTTGAATACGATCATGAGCCGAACCAAGAGGGTTAAGCTAGATTCGAATACGACCAGCCCCCAGTTGGTCATTTGAAAAGATGATGATGAAGACATATGATCATTGAGGATGAAAAGGACAGAGGTCCTGCTTTATTACTTATCATAATATATACATCATCAAAATATGTACATCATGAGAGCCAGTGGCTCAAGTGTAGTAAGGCCAAAGATGAGCGATATTCCACAGCCGGCGGGTCTCTTCCTCCGACTTACGTGAGTCTTTGTGCTCTCGAACATCGATAAGGTAGTATGACCCATTGTTCAAGTTCTTGCTGACCACAAAGGGCCCTTCCCAAGGTGGGGATAACTTGTGTGCATCAGTTTGATCCTGGATGAGCCGGAGCACCAAGTCACCTTCCTGGAAGGTTCTGGACTTAACCAGGCGACTGTGATAACGGTGCAGGTCCTGTTGGTAAATCGCTGAGCGGGCTGCTGCTAGGTCACGCTTTTCATCTAACAGGTCAAGTGCATCCCGACAAGCTTGTTCGTTACTAGTTTCAACATAAGCCGCCACACGGGGTGAGTCATGCCGGATGTCACTAGGTAAAACCGCCTCTGCTCCGTAGACCATGAAGAAAGGCGTATAACCCGTAGACCTGTTGGGGATAGTATTGATGCTCCATATCACAGAAGGTAACTCCTCAACCCAACAACTCGGCGTCCGTTGCAAAGGAACCAAAAGTCGGGGCTTGATGCCCTTCAAGATTTCCTGATTGGCTCTTTCAGCTTGAACATTGGATTGGGGGTGAGGTACTGATGAAACGTCAAGCCGGATATGCTCACGTTGACAGAATTCCTCCATGGCGCCTTTGGACAGATTAGTACCATTGTCAGTTATAATGCTGTGTGGAAAGCCAAAATGAAAGATCACCTTTTTCATGAATTGAACCGTCGTGGCTGCATCACACTTACTAACTGGCTCTGCCTCAACCCACTTTGTAAATTTGTCAACCGCTACCAAAAGATGGGTCTTTTTATCTTTGGACGTTTTGAAAGGCCCAACCATGTCGAGCCCCCGGACTGCAAACGGCCAAGTAATTAGAATCATCCTCAACTCTTGAGCTGGCACGTAAGCACGTCTTGAGAACTTCTGATGACCATCACATTTACTTACTAGATCCTCCGCATCAGTGTGAGATGTCAACCAATAAAATCCATGATGAAAAGCTTTGGCCACAAGGGACTTTGACCCAGCATGATGGCCACAATCTCCTTCATGAATCTCACGAAGAATTTCTTGACCTTCCTCAGGAGAAACACAACGCTAAAACACTCCAGTGACACTGCGATGATGTAACTCGCCATTGGCAATTGTCATTGACTTAGACCGCCGGGTTATCTGCCTGGCCAGGGTTTCATCCTCAGGCAACTCGCCCCGGATCATGTAAGCCAAGTATGGCACTGTCCAATCTGGGATGATGTGAAGAGCCGCCACCAATTGTGCTTTCGGGTCAGGAACAGCCAAGTCTTCCTCTGTAGGCAACTTGATAGAAGAGTTATGCAGAATATCCAAGAAGGTATTAGGTGGCACCGACTTACGCTCAGACCCCAACCGGCTTAAAGCATCAGTCGCCTCATTCTTTCTGCGATCAATGTGCTCCACTTGGTAACCCCTGAAGTGTCCAGCAATGGCGTCAACCTCACGGTGATAAGCCACCATAAGAAGATCCTTGGAATCCCACTTGTCTGATACTTGTTCAGCCACCAAGTATGAATTTCCAAAGCACCTTACCCGGCTTAAGCTCATCTCCTTAGCCATCCGAAGACCATGGAGCAAGGCCTCATATTCAGCTGCATTTAGTACAGGGAAACATCAACCTTAGTACATAACAAAAAAATTCACCTCGAGGGGAAGCTAAAACAACTCCAGCCCCCGAGCCCTCCAATTGCCTGGAGCCATCAAAGTGAGTAGTCCAATATGTGTTGTCCGGCTCTCTTCAGGCATCTGCAGTTCTGTCCAATTGTTGATGAAGTCCACCAATGCTTGAGACTTGATAGCAGTGTGTGGCACATACTTTAAACCATGAGGCCCAAGTTCAATGGCCCACTTGGCAACTCGTCCTGTGGCTTCTCTGTTTTGAATGATATCTCCTAAAGGAGCATAACTGACCACAGTGATGGGATGACCCAGGAAATATTGCTTAAGCTTCCGTCTTGCCATGAACACCCCATGAAGAAGCTTCTGCCAATGTGGATACCTTTGCTTGGACTCAATAAGCACCTCACTGATGTAATAAACCGGACGTTGAACCGAATGCTCCTTGCCAGCCACCTTGCACTCCACCACAATGGATACACTGACGGCACGTGTGTTAGCAACCACATATAACAATAATGGCTCTTTATCAATGGGAGCAGCAAGGACTGGCGGCTCAGCTAGCTGTCTCTTCAAATCTTCAAAAGCAGCATTAGCAGCGTCACTCCAGATGAAGTCGTCCGTCTTCTTCATCATCTGATACAGCGGTATGGCCTTCTCACCTAATCGGCTTAAAGCGACAATACGACCCGCCAAACGCTGAACATCATTGATACACGCCGGTTTAGCCAAAGAAGTGATTGCCTTGATCTTCTCCGGTTTAGCCTCAATGCCTCTGTTAGAAACCAGAAAACCCAAAAGCTTGCCTGCAGGCACACCAAAAATGCACTTGGCCCGGTTAAGCATCATCTTGTAGACCCAGAGATTATCAAAGGTTTCCTTCAAATAATCTATCAAGGTCTCCTTCTCTCTGGACTTTACCACAATGTCGTCCACATAAGCATGGACATTACGCCCAATCTGATTATGAAGACAGTTATGCACACATCGCTAATAAGTAGCCTGGGCACTCTTAAGCCCAAAAGGCATAGACACATAGCAGAAGGCTCCAAATGGAGTAATAAAAGCCATCTTCTCCTGGTCCTTAACTGCCATCTTGATCTGATGATAATCAGAATAAGCATCCAAAAAGCTCAAACGCTCACAACTCACTGTAGCATCAATGATTTGATCAATACGAGGGAGAGCGAAGGGATCAGCCGGACAAGCTTTGTTTAAATCTGTGTAATCCACACACATATGCCAAGTGCCGTTCTTCTTAAGCACCAGCACCGGGTTAGCCAACCACTCTGGATGAAAAACTTCAATAATAAACCCAGCCGCCAAGAGTCGGGCCACTTCCTCACCAATGGCCTTACGCCTCTCTTCACTGAACCGCCGAAGAAACTGCTTGACCGGCTTAAATTTTGGATCAATATTGAGAGTGTGCTCAGCGAGTTCTCTCGGTACACCTAGCATGTCAGAAGGCTTCCATGCAAAGATGTCCCGGTTCTCACAGATGAACTCGTTGAGCGCGCTTTCCTATTTGGGATCCAGATTGGCACTGATACTGAATGGCTTAGATGAGTCGCCTGGAACAAAATCAACAAGCTTGGTATCATCGGCCGACTTAAACTTCATTACCAGCTCATGCTCTGTGGTTGGCTTCTTCAAAGATGTCATGTCCGTCGGGTAAACATTGTCCTTGTAGAACTTCAACTCCTCTGTTGCACAAATAGATTCAGCGTAAGCAGCATCGCCTTCCTCACATTCCAAGGCTATCTTGTGACTCCCATGCACTGTGATGGTGCCCTTATGACCCAGCATCTTGAGCTGCAAATAAACATAACACGGCCGTGCCATGAACTAGGCATAAGCCGACCGTCCAAACAAGGCGTGATACGGGCTCCTGATTTTGACCACCTCAAAGGTTAACTTCTCAGCCCTAGAGTCATGCTCATCTCTAAAGGCTACCTCCAGCTCAATCTTACCCACTGGGTACGCCGACTTACCAGGGATCACTCCATGAAAAATAGTGTTGGAAGTCTTGAGATTTTTATCAGTCAAAGCCATGCGATGAAAAGTCTCATAATAGAGGATATTGATGCTACTGCCTCCATCCATGAGCACCTTAGTGAATTTATATCCACCAACCTGAGGTGCCACCACCAAGGCCAAGTGACCTGGATTGTCAACCCGGGGAGGGTGATCTTCCCTACTCCATAGAATAGGCTGCTCGGACCATCTCAAATAACAAGGAACTGCCGGCTCAACAGTGTTCACAACCCTCTTATGAAGCTTCTGGTCCCGTTTGCACAAACTGGTGGTAAACACATGATATTGTGCACTATTCAGATGCTTTGGATTACTCTGATATCCACCTTGCTGCTGCTGCTGACCTTCCTGGCCATGAAAACCGCCGCCCGGGCCATGAAAACCGCCGCCACCTGAGCCGCCGCCCGGCCCATGATTACCGTCGAACATGTTGGAATTCTTGAAAGCCTTCATGATCATACAATCCTTCCATAGGTGAGTGGCCGGCTTCTGTGGAGTATCGTGCCTTGGGCAGGGCTCATTCAGTAACTGCTCAAGCGTGGGGCTTGACCCGCCGGACCGAGGAGGTGGTCTCCCCTTACATCGTTGATTGTTGCCCTGCGCATTGGTGTTAGCCACAAACTTCAAGCTACCATCATCCTTACGTTTATTATTACCTCCTTGGTTTCCCGGGTTATGCTGAGGACCCTTGGCGTTGCCGTTCTTCTTTCCCTTCCCTGTCTTCTCATCATCAGACTCGGGATCCTGGGTACTATCAGAGTCGGCGTATTTGACTAGAGCCGCCATCAGCTGGCCCATGTCATTACAATCGCGCTTGAGCCTCCCCAGCTTCATCTTCAGAGGCGTAAAACAACAATTTTTCTCCAACATTAAGATTGCAGAGCCGGCATCCATCTTATCAGACGAATGTATTATGGCTTTGACCCGATGCACCCAATGGGTCATGGACTCACCCTCCTCTTGCTTGCAATTAGTCAAGTCCACAATTGACATGGGCTGCTTGCATGTATCTTTGAAGTTCTAAATGAAACGGGCTTTTAACTTTGCCCATGAACCGATGGAATTAGGCGGCAGCCCTTCAACCAAGTGCGGGCCGTCCCATCCAACATCATGGTGAAATATTTGGCCATCGCAGCGTCACTTACTTCCAGTAGCTCCATGGCCATCTCATAGCTTTCAATCCACACCCCAGGCCGTAAGTCGGCCGTGTAATTAGGCACCTTTCGAGGCCCCTTGAAATCCTTGGCAAAGGCTCATTACGCAGATCCGGCACCAGACAAGGGACACCTCCGGTCCTAGTGGTCACGCCTACCTCAATAGAAGTCATCAGATAAACCGAAAAAGACTTGTAAGCTGCCCGCTCAAACTCTTAACGTATTCTGTCCTGATCAACCAAGTTAAGAGCTCCATCCCGCGCCGGGTCATGCCCGCACGTCTGATCACGGCGCCGGGCGTTGCTTGAAACGGCTGCTGAATCCATGTGCCTGCTATAACTCGGGCTCCGGCTTGGACAAGGGGTCGAATGAATCCTGTCTTGGCTATACGAGTACGCCTCCTGTTGTGCTAAAGCCGTCTGAAGAAGCTCTCTGACCCTGCAGGTTTCAACCGCCGTCGGAGAGTCGCCCTCCACCGGGAGGGTCGGCAATCATGCCGCCACAGCAATCATGTTCTCCAAAGGGTTAGAATAATGACCCGGTGGTGTTGGTACATAATGAGGCGGAGCAGTATTCATTCGTGGAGGTTCCATCATACGCGGCTGAACTGGCGTCCCAGCCCCGGGCGTTACAACCCGGTTTACCTCCGGCGGGTTACTAGGCCCTGCCCCGGGTGTACGGAAGAGGTTTCGAGGATCATAAACCAGAGGCAGACGGGACTGACTCTTCTGGTACCTTCTCCTCATGACCTCGTTTGACGTGTTCTGATCCATCGTGAGTTGGAAGGCCTGCGACTGAATCCACTGAGCCTGAGCGTCCAGAGTCGCCCACTCTACGGTCATCCTGGCATCTTCCGCCGCCAGGTCTTCCTTAGCCTGCACTATATCCTGTTTTAACTGCGCCACTTCCGCACCATGTTGAGCTTGATCCGCCGGGTTGACCATGGCAGTTAATAGAGCTGTCATCTTATCCATGAGATCCATCAGTACCTAAGCCGGCGGGCGCATAGGGCCTCCTGCCCCGGCTACCGCTGACCCGGAGGTTATCGTTGCCGCAACTGTAGAGTTTTGAACGGGTTGCGTGCCAGCCATGAAGGTCCCAACTCTGCTCGGCGGCTCAAGGAGGTCCGGAATACTACTGCCATGGGAACAGCCTGCAAGCCCGCCGTCTTGCAATTGATACAACGAATCCATCTCACCTGTGGACGACTCACCATCAGAGTAGATGGCTGTCCCACCGACAGACACAGATCCTTCAGAAAATTCCCCTCCGTGGATGCATCCCACGAAGGCACGCTTCATGGCAGGCTGAGCCCGGGAGGGTCTCGCACGCTGAGCCGTCTCGACGAGGTCGGTGCAAATGCCCAGCTCAGGGCCCGGCTCGCCGATCTTGCCGATGAAGACGTGGATTCCGCCGAAGGGGACTCGGTACCCATACTCAATTGAGCCGGCGTCGGGGCCCCAGCCTACGTCGTCGATGTAGAGCTTGCCGCGACGAATCTTGGTCATCCGGCCCACAATATATCCCTTGAGCCCTTCGAAGCTGCCCTTCAAGAACTCAAATCCATCGTGCGCTGGCCCCACGGAGGGCGCCAACTGTTGTGGAATTTTCATATCAGATGTCCTAGTGAAAGGACTTAGTCGTGGAGCCATCGCAACTAGGAAGCTTAAAAGGGGTTAATCGGGACAAAGGACACGGGGTTTATACTGGTTCGGCCCCTTATGATGAAGATAAAAGCCTACGATCCAGTTTTGAGTGGGATTGCTTATGTCTCGATTACCAGGGAGCGAATCCGCTTGACCTAGTTCTTGATCTGATGTTACTTGCCCTCAACCGCCGCCGGGTCGTCCCTTTATATACAGAGGTCGACGCCTAGCGGCTCACAGAGTCCCGGCCGGCTCATAAACAGTGTCCGACTCGGTCCCTAACTATTCTTGCCTTACAATACAAGTCATGTACATATGGCGGTTTATCTCTACGGGCCTTAAATCACCCTTGGGCTTTGGGCCCTTAGCTGAACCGCCATCTTCAAGTGTCGTCTTGGGCTTCAAAAGTCCTCATAGGTATAACCCGACCCTCCTGGGCGGGTCATACTCAATAGTTATATCCCCAATAAATGTGCTTCATATTAGGCTCTTTTTCTACTAGTGCCAGTTACGTTGAGACGTTTGATAGCACACAAGGTGTTCCTCCGGTATTTGGGAGTTGCATAATCTCATAGTCAGAGGAACATGTATAAGTCGTGAAGAAAGCAATATCAATAAAACTTAACGATCATTATGCTAAGCTAATAGATGGGTCTTGTCCATCACATCATTCTCTAATGATGTGATCCCGTTCATCAAATGACAACACATATCTGTAGTCAGGAAACATAACCATCTTTGATTAACGAGCTAGTCAAATAGAGGCATACTGGGACACTTTGTTTTGTCTATGTATTCACACATGTATTAAGTTTCTGGTTAATACAATTATAGCATGATAATAAACATTTATTATGATATAAAGAAATATAAATAACAACTTTATTATTGCCTCTAGGGCATATTTGCTTCAGCTAATGGGTGGAGAAATAGGACTACGAACACTGCAGTCCACACGCGTTAGCCAGTTCAACCTGTTAAATTATAAAGCATTATACATACTAAATAAACAGACGCTTGGCGTACAATAGCACACTTACACTCACACACACTACACACTAACACACACACGCACAACACACATTTGCACGCACACACACGCACAATGCACACAACGCATTGAGGTTTGGTAGTCTAAGGGCATCTCCAATAAAGACCCTCAAAACGCCCACAAACATATGGACCGAGTTGTTCGGATGCTACAAGCCATGCGAACATGTACTTGTCCGTGACGCGTTGACGTGTCCATTTTTCCACAAGCCGAAAGCAAACTAGGGGTCTTTGGGGGGGAGGGGGATTCCGACCTCCGCCACGTTGGCCTCTGATATCCCCGATCCACCTAAAGCCGAGACGAAGCCCGGGCATTTGGAGCGGTCCACACTATTTTTGTGCCAAAACCCCCATTTCTCCACCCTCTCTGCTTCGATCGCCACCACCCTCCAGCCCAATTCCCCCACTTTCCCCTTCCATCGCCACATGGACCCATACGAGAAGCTCGAACTTGGCATAGGTGAAGCATCGAAGGTGGCTGCCCGGAAAATCAACTCGTCGATACAGCAAGTCCGCCACCTAAAAATGGTAAATGATGAGTCCGCTGGCAAAACTAAGGGCGGCAGATGAGGTGGAGGGGTCGGGTGGGGCCAGGGATGAGGGGTGCCGGCGCCGTCCATGCATATGTCATCCTGGCTGGAGCAATATTGGTTGCCCTACTTCTATGCCACCAAACAGCTCGGCTGGCAACAACAGTCCCCGGCCTCCCCCGTAGGGTACGTGTCATATTTCATCGATGTCAATGTCGCGCCGCTCCATTTCCTTGACTCGGCGTCGTCGCAACTTGTCCAGTCGCAGACGCCGGGCTTGGATCAGCTTTGTACCCGCTCTCTGTTCACGGGTATGTCTCAATCAGGCGAGACAACATATGATGACGCGGACATGGAGATGATGGAGATAACCCACGACGGAGACAAAGGTGGAGGCAACTTCGAGGATGGACAAGTGGATGACTCGAAGCTAAAGGTGTACAGGCAGCAGCCTGGCACGTACACGCAACCAGGCACACAATCGGGCACGTACAACGAGGCAGGCACACAGTCGGGCAACCGGGAAGCTGAAGCAAGACATGTATGCGATCCAAAGAAGAGGGGTAGAGTAGAAAGCTTCAATATGTGGGAGGACGGATTGTTGTGTGATGTGTGGTTGGCCACTAGCGTCGATCTGATCCATGGCACAAAGAAAAAAGACGCAAGATTTTGGTCCAACATTCATTCTCGGTTCCATGACCACAAGAATTTCAAGCCCTACCGTAATTAACTCATCCGCGGTCGTGGAACAAAGTCGCTCAACCATCGATAGTACATCATCCAAGAGGCTGTGAGCAACTATTGTGGCCATTTAAAACAACTAATCGGTCGGTGGGCAAGTGGTGCACAAATCACCGAGCAAGTAAGTAGTTATAGGTGTTGGTCATTTGGCCGGATATGCAACTTGTTGGCTGGATATGCTTTATGTTTTGGTCATTTAGCCAGATATGCAACTTGTTGATGATGTGTTTTTTCTAGCCCCCCGTGAGTGCAACTTGTTTTTGAATGTGGAGAAGAACTTCGTCCTCATGCATTGTTGGTTGAAGTTGAATGGGCAACCCAAGTAACAAATATTCATTGCCAACTACATCAAGATCACCGACATCAACAATGAGGAAGAAGCGGGTAATCCAACCGACCAAACAAAAGAGCCACCAAAGAAGGTTCGAAGGGTGTTCCGGGGAAAGAAGTGGGAAGAGGAGAAGGAGAAGCGAGAAGGGACAGTGGCCAAGATGACAAAGAGGTCTGAGAGCATCTTGGCGAAGAAGGTGGGGGCGACGTGAATGAGGAAAAGAAGGTCGAGAGGTTTAACATCTTGATGCCGGCAACCGAGAAGAAAATCAGCCTTGAAGAGAAGAAGACCAAGCTCGAAGAGAGGAGGGTTGAGCTAGCTGCCGCTTCGAAGAATGCCAAGATATTGACCATGAGGATGGACGAGTTGGGTGATGATGTGGCGATGATCGTGCACACCATCCGTGTCAAGATGTTGAAGCGTTTGGCACTCGAGATAAAGGCAACTGAGAAGGAGGCGGGTGTGAGGGGGAGCCGGCGGCATAGTGAGCGAGGAGACTTGGACAGCCGGTCTCCAGGGCAAAAATGTTGTTCGTTTGTATAGACTGAAACTTTTGTGATCAGGCGTATGCAAAAACTATGAACATCCTCCTCTTTTTCGTTGTGATCGGACTCTATGAACGCTAGACTTTAATTTGCTCATATTGCTATGCATTTCAAAATGAAATTGGCCGGGCCAAATTTTTAGGGGTTGCGGTTGGAGAGTTCGGATCAGTCCACGGAGAAACAGTATGTCCGTTTTAAGGATTACCGGGATGCTAACAAAGACCACCACATCATCTCTCGCAAATGCAATTCAGCCTGAATACCAAAGCATCAGCTTTTAGAAGAGACAATATCCAACTCCTAATTTAAGAACTTAAGTTACTACAAGTACCAGAAAGAAGAAAAACACACATACCTACCTAACATCATTGTAATTCAAACAGGATCCGTTTCGGAAGCCCACTAGTTTACAACTACGGGCTTAAACATGTAGGAGCACAATAATAGAAGTCTTTTTTGGTGCCAGACTAGTCAGAAACATACTGCATTCCAGGTTTACCAAAATGTATCCACTCAAAATATCAAACAAGGCAGCTGAACTTTCCCCTGCTTCCCAGAGTCCTTGATGCTTCCACAATAGAGACCAAATTATCATATTCTGTAGGGGTCCAGGTATGCATCCTTTACTGTCACAATAGCAAAACCAGTGATGCTTGATAACATAACTATTGAGCTGGTGTTCTATGCATCACCATATGGCTAGAGTTATGGCAGCCCCCAATTTGGGTCAAAAACATTACATGCACATGATAAATTTCATCCCCGCTAGGAATTCCGTTCAAGAGAACACATCATTTATCAACTCATCAAGTTCCCTAGCACTTTGAATAAAAAGTGATTCCTTCAAACTTGATAACCATTGGGAATATATGCTACACTGGACAGGCGGGGGCAATCGATGATTAGATACACCGAAACAGTGACATCACCTGCAGGTGGAAGAAGTTAATATTCAACTTTTTTGGATCTAGAAAAATAATAGCTTAGTATACCAAAAAGAGAACCGCATTCCTATGTTATATATAGAGAGAGAGAGCAAAAAGAAGTAGGGCGCAAAAAATGCAACGAAAATGTTGTATTCTCAAACTGCAACTTACCTAGTACATGTAGATACTGAGGATAAACTTTAAATTGAAAGGCTTGAGAAAAGGAGTTCAAGCTCCTCATCCTGAGATGTGGTCCTCTGCAATGGAAAAGGTACAAAAACTGAGCACGGTAAAATGCAAGGCCATCCAAATGTTTAAGTGAAAATTTGTTAACAATTCAAGTGATCAAAATTAAGAGATACCATGATAAATAACTTATTTTCCTAGACCAAAGTGGCTCTGAGTATGGTGTTTTCTGGGAAGGCTTCTTTGCATAAGAACATAAACAAGTATCATTCAAATAGAGTCATTGCCTAACAAAGTAACAATGATTCCAGTGCAATCTCTTAAGGAGACGCTCTTTAAACCGATCTCAGATGATATCCTCTTCAGGAGATGCTTTAAGGAAATCTTATCCCTAACTTAGACAATCTTAGCTAATGTCTTCCCTGGCACAGTTAGCTATCCGATGCCTGGGCTCATTGCATGGCATGTCGCCTACATTCCTTGCATCAGACGCTACCAGCCACGTGAATTTTGGCCCCTTTTTTTTCAAATCAAATTGGTTTCATTTGGATTTTTGCCTTGGACCTTATTTGGAATTGCTTCTTGGACTTGGTAAAATAAAAACCAAACTATTCTTCTTGGACTTATCTAGTGGGCCCAATTCTTCAACCCTCTAACAATTTCACCTCAAACTCATTTTCCAAACTTTTCCAAGTGTGTTTCTTTTCTCCAAAAAGAAGATATACTCTCAAGGCACTTGGGTTGTGAAGCAACTACCTTTTCTGCCCCTCTGGAAATTTTCCAAGTAATTCACCCAATTTCTTTAAGACCAACTAACACCAGAAATTCCACCAACTCAAACAGAAACTTTTTCAAATGAGCACACCATTTTCAAACTCTTTTCTGACCCAAATTTAAGTTTACACAACAAGTACTCGATAACTTTTTGCAAACCTTTTGAAACTTGGCACACACACTCACCTTAGCATATAACTACACCACACCAAAGACCAGATCCAGGCCCCCCTCCATTCTCCCCTGGCACAGCACAAACACCTTCCTACCAGAATGAACTTGGCCACCTTGCTGTCCATCCAGTGCACCTGGAGTTCCTTGCAAGCCACGAACACTACACACACACCACCCTAAACTACTAGACACGCTACTAACCACCAAAACGCACCCAGGCCCCCCTGCACCGTGGTGACCACGGCACTGGCATGCAGAGAGCATGCTCTGCATGGTAGCTCGCCACTGACCGGACACCCGCGTCGTCTTCCGCGTCTCCGGCATGCCCTGCCTCGC